>NC_000067.6:160443743-160743743 GCF_000001635.26 Mus musculus | reverse complement strand
ATAACAGCAGTAAATGACTGGTACTTAACGAGTGCAATCCTCTGTTGTTTGGATATTCCTGGGAATTTTTATTTTTAACATTGAAAAGTAATTTTTAAATGTGCAATTTGAACTTGGGTTTTTCTTTTCTTTTCTTTTCTTTTCTTTTCTTTTCTTTTCTTTTCTTTTCTTTTCTTTTCTTTTCTTTTCTTTTCTTTTCTTTTCTCTTCCTTCCTTTCTTTCCTTTCTTTCTTTCTTGACAAGATTAATGGTTTTAGTGCCACCTAATGGCAAAGTGGAACATTGCAGCCATGTTTATCTGCAGTGAAAAGTGCTGTCTTTGAAAGAACATCTCTCGGGACTTTGTTCTTGGACAGGCCATGGAGTGCAGGATCTGGTCTTCTTCAGGCCAGCCTGCCTATTCTGCCCTCCTCACATTACTCGTTTATTCACAGTGAACACTATTTGATTTAAGATTTGTTTTTTCATTTAGGTTTTTGCTCATGTATTTTCCTCTAAGAGTTCTTTTTTAAATTTAATTTTATTTGTAATTCATTTTTTACACTCCATATTCCATTCCCAGCCCCTCTCCATCCACCTTCTTGAGGGTTAGGTGCATCATCTCTGAATGAACCTGGAAGTCCTCTACTGTATGTGTGTTGGGGGCCTCATATCAGCTGGTGTATGTTGCCTGTTTGGTGGTCCAGTATTTGAAAGATCTTGGGGGTCCAGATTAATTGAGACTGCTGGTCCTCCTACAGGATCACCCTTCTCCTCAGCTTCTTTCAGCCTTCCCTAACTCAACCACAGGGGTCAGCAGCTTCTGCCCATTGGTTGGGTGCAGATATCTGCATCTGACTCTTTCAGCTGTTGGGACCTCCACTTGAGCTGGATGCCACTTTGGGCCTGTTGCTGGGCCTTCTTTTCCTCAGGCTCCTTTCCATTTCCATACCTGTAATTCTTTCAGACAGGAACAATTATGAGTCAGAGATGTGACTGTGGGATGGCAATCCCATCCCTCACTTGATGTTCTGTCTTCCTGCTAGAGGTGGGCTCTATAAGTTTCCTCTCCCTACTGTTGGGCATTTTATCAAAGGTCCCTCCCTTTGAGTCCTGGGAGTCTCTCACTTCCTAGGTCTCTGGGGGGGGGGGGGACCGTGGGGTGAGGGGGGGTGTCCCATTAACCTTCTATTTCCTGAAGTTGTCTATTTACATTCTTTCTGCTGGCCCTCAGGACTTCAGTCCTTTTTGCTCACTGGATACCAGATCAGGTATCCCCTCTCCCCAACCCTACTCCTCACTCCCCCATCCACTTTCCCTCCCAGGTCCCTCCCTCCCTCCCTACTTGTGATTGCTTTCTTCTCTCTCCCATATGGGACTGAGACATCCCCACTTAAGCACTTCAGGTTGTTGTTGTTGACCTTTTTGACTTCTGTGGACTGTATCTTGTTTTTTTTCCCCCCCCCAATATCCACTTATTACTGAGTACATACCATACATGTCCTTTTGGGTCTGGATTACCTCACTCAGAATGATATTTTCTAGTTCCATCCATTTGCCTGCAAAACTCAGGTTCATTTACACAATGGAATACTACTCAGCTATTAAGAACGAGGCCATCCTCTAAGAGTTCTTTTCTGCCACTTTACTTGAGGTTATCCCACGCTCTGCACCATTTCTCTGTCGTTTGCTGTTTTACTCTTTAAACTTTTAGATTTGGACCGATTTCACTCTCTCCCTCTTCTCCTCACTCACTGTCCCCCACTTTCTCTTTATCCTCCTTCCTCTCCCTCCTTTTCTTTTCTTCCTCACTAGTGTTTAAGCGTTGGAACAATGTCTACCTTGTCCAGCCTTCTTCAGGCATGTAGCCGAGGACTAAGATCACTGTCTGTTATGTAGTATGTAATATCTTCAGTCAGAATTAGTTGTGTGAATAAATTTATGAACTTCTAGAAATTTGAGTTTCTGTGAGACTATAGATCTAGCAAGAAAATGGAATTTCATTTAATATGATTATTGAGACCTAACTTGGTACATGAATACAAATGTATGAAATTTTACCTTTTGAGTGTTGTAAAATATTAATATCTCCAGAGAAGAAAAACACATCTTAGAGTATTAAAGTTTATATTCATTTGTCAACTTCATTAACCGCAAAATATTTTAAGTATGGTACTTGGTCTTTAGGAGATAAGTTTTTTGAAATGCTTTGGATTTAATAAAGTAATTGAATACATTTTATTGGATAGGGTTTTACTATGTGTGTGTGTGGTTTTTTTTACCTTGTTAAACTTCTGGGCTTAAAGGCTTTCCCTGTCTTAAACCTGGGAGGCTGAGAAGCTGAGATTACAGGGATCTCTTCTCCTCCCCCTCCCCTCCCTGTCCCCCTCCCCTCTCCTTCTTTTCCCTCCCTCTCCCCTCCCCTCCCCCTCCCCCTCCTACTCTCCTTTTCCCTCTCCCTTGTCCATCTCTGTCCTGTGTATGTGTGTGTGTTAATTTGTTTCTAGTCATACATTTACTTTTCTCCCTCTCTATATTGAAACAAAAACTTGTAGTATTTCTTAACAAAATAGAGAGTTGAGTCGAGGTAAATCTGTCTGGTTGAGGTACAGCTGGGTTGTGTTTTTCAGGTAACAGTATTCTGTTAGTCTGAAAGTTAAGAGCAGAGAGAGTGCATTTCTTTGAGTGGCCTAGTCCAAGAAGATAGCCTTCCACATTTGGAGATAATTTGCTTGCCGGGATTCTTTTTCATATGAACCATTTAAAAAAGATTCTTAGTTTAGTTTTAGTTTGTTTTTAATCAGGTTCTACTTTTTCTTTTGTTACTCTTTAGTTGTTCCAGGTGGATGTGGGCAGAGAGGTTTGCAGAACTGAAATGGAGGTCAGAGCTTCGTTCCAGAAGGTTAGTGGGTCATCTGATTCTGTGGCCACACTGAACAGTGAAGAATTTGTTTTGGTTTCTCAGCACACAGATGCCACTTCTATAAAGGATGATGGGAAGCCACAGCTGAAGGTATTGTTTCTTCTTTTTTCTAATATGGCACTGTTTTTCATGAATTTCTTTCTCCCTTCTAACTATTTGGAGCTCATCTGGGGATAAGCACTGAAGGATTTCTTAAAGTACTGACCTGGATAATAAAAGTCAGGGTTTGGTTGACTCTTTCAGACGACCTTGTAGTAATAAAAATACTTAATGTTTTATTAATCCAGAGGCTAATTATTTGGCTTGATTTTTAAAAAGTTTTTTTCCCTCAATTATCTTTTGGTTATTTACCTTCTGATAAATTCTTGGAGGAAGAAATAGTTGGGAAATAGAGAAAAAGTAATATGTGAATTAAACTTACTGATTAATTCTTACATAAATTTATTTGACTGTTTCTTTTTCTTCTGGGTTTTAATTGAAAGATTTTTCTGTTATGTAGTTTTAGCTTTAAATTATGTGTAAGAGTCTGGTAGACAGTTTAACAGTTGACTAATTAGTTTAAAAGTGTACATCTTATATTTTTTGCAGTTAATTTCAATTGGATTTTAAAAAAATTATTTCTCTCCTAAGTTTTGGGTTGCTTTTCCTAAGTTAAAGAATAGAAAGCAAGCAAGCCTGTTATATGTGCATGGGAATTGGTAACTCTTTTTTGTAAATAGGAATGGAAATAATAATAAAGTACTCTTTTATACATGGCTAGTAAGTATGGCATCAAAACATATCATTGAGTCAGAAATACACTTTAAAGGAGGTTATTAAGTGCTTGTATTATGTCTAGTACATAATTCTATTCAAATGGTCTCAGTGCCTTATTTTTGACAATTGTATTGCATTATTTTGTTTAAGATACCATTTATTTTCTTAGGCTTGTGCCCCACTTAATTTTCAGAAAAAAATATAACTTCTAAGAAAATTAGTAATAGTCTTGGAGCTAATGGGTTTATAAAGAAATTGAAAATATGTGTATAGATGCTAAGAAATACTATTGTTTAAGTGGTATTTACAATGTGCCATATCTTATCCATTTTCCTCTCAAAACACATAAAATTCAAATGGTCTGATTGTGTGTGTGTAGTATGTATGTTATACAATAGTTTATTGTGTGGAGGACAATCCATGGACAGTTTTCTGGATGCTCTCTCCTTTGACCATGAGTGATCTTGAGATTGAATTCAGGTAGTTGAGTTTGGCAGTGAGCACTTTTACCCACTGAGCCTTCTCACTGGTCTTGCATCAAATGTAGTTTGAAAGCCCTTGCAATATTTTATGAAGAATCCTTTTGTGAAGTGAACCCCTCTTTTATTTAGTAGATTTTATCATTCAGGATCTCAATGTATTGTGGGAATGTGAAATTAGGATTACTGGACAAATTCTCAGTATTTACTGACTGTATATTTAAATATTTAGAGTTTTTAAAGGTTTTACTTATTTTATGTATGTGAGTACGCCATCACTGTCCTCAGACACACCAGAAGAGGGCATCAGATCCCATGACAGATGGTTGTGAGCCACCATGTGATGTGGTTGCTGTGAATTGAACTCAGGACCCCTGGAAGAGCAGTCAGTGCTCTTAACCACTGAGCCATCTCTAGCCTGAATATTTAGAGCTTAATTTTTCCAAAATGAAGTATTTTTAATAAATTAAGCCTCATAATTAAGAAATTGAAGAAGAATTGTCTTGCTCTGCCTTTAGATAGCTTCCAATGGTGATGAGCAGTTGGAAAAAGCCATGGAAGAGATTTTGAGAGATTCCGAGAAAGGACAAAGCGGTCTACCTGTTGATTGCCAAGGATCCAGTGAGATTTCAGACTGTCCCTTTGGAGATGTGCCGGCCAGCCAAACAACTAAGCCGCCTCTCCAGTTAATTTTGGATCCATCTAATACAGGTAATGTGCTGGATCCTTCAAGACAATAAAGGGGATGGAATAACATAAGATTTAAGGTGAAAGTTAGAAAACTTTCAGTTTAACATTGTCTTTAATCTTGAAAAAAGATTTGTGTGTATATGTGTGCCTGTGTCATTGTATGCATATTCCACATACCCATGTGCCCACAAAGGTCATAGAGTGTTGGAACCCTTGGAGCTACCTAGTGTTTGTACAATGTCAAGTTGGCATTTGGGTGCTAGGATCTGAGCTCCAGTCCTAAGGATTGTATAGCAAGTGTTGTTAACTGATGATCCAGTCGTCTACCCCAATATTTAACTTTTTCCTTTTCTTGAGACAGTGCCATTCAGAAGGGCCTTAAAGAGCACTCAGGAGACGGGAGGCAGGAGAATGACGAATTTTAGGCCAGCCTTGCAACACTTTCCATACCCCTGTCCCCCACCCCTTAGTTTTGTTTCATTTAGATCAGGGCCACCATGCTTTTAGTTCTGGTTGGAGGTTTCTATGGTTTTGCATATATATATCTACCTAGAATAAGAACTCTATGTTTGAGCACTCATATTACCTCTGCTATTTTGCGCATAATATGTCCTTAGTACTTGTTGAACAAGTTAAAAATTCTTGGTAATCAAAGAGTAGTATAACAGATCTTTTATATCATGTGCTTTTTTGCACAGTTTATCTCTCCTTATTTTAAATTATAATTGTCAAAAATTTCAACCAAAATAACTTATTGGTTCCATCAGTATATCTTACAAAAACACAGCAACATATGAGGGTAAATTATACTCTGATAACCTGTTTGTGAGTAAAGATGATTTTTAGTATGTATTAGGTGTTTCTAAAGGACATACCTGATAGAATGAATGTCAATTATATTTAATATTTGTTTAATTATCTTTATACTTATTTATACTTAATATTTTTATTAAATAAATGAAATTATATTTAATATTATTTAAAGGGGAATTTACTAGATGGTTCCTTTCAATTCCCTTTTTGTTATGTTGATTATGTATTATACATACATTCATTGAAAAAACCCAGGAGACAGTGTAATATATGTATTTTAAAGGATTTGTAAGGGAAAATGCATTTATTAATTTACTTTTTAGTTTTTTGAGACAGGGTTTCTCTGTGTAGCCCTGGCTGTCCTGGAATTTGCTCTGTAGAGCAGGCTGGCCTCAAACTCAGTGATCCTCCTGCCTCTTCCTCCTGAGTGCTGGAGTTAAAGGCATGCACCATCACTGCCTGGCAGAATTGTATTATATTTTTTGTTTCTGTTATTGTTGACTCTGGATTGCACGATGATATTATTTTCTTCAGGTTGACACGCTTGTGATAACCTTTCTTTCAGAGTTGATTTCTAGTTTTCAGTTTTCTTTATAAGGAAATGATTTTATTTTACTTTAGTTGCTGGTGGATAGTTCAGGTTCGTTGGTCTTTGAGCTTATGAAAAATGTTCACTGCCTTCTTATTTCTGTAGTTTCTTTTTATTTTTAAAATTTATTTTTGTTTCACTGTGTGTTTATGTTTGTGAATCTACACAAGTATGTGCAGGTGCTGCCCAGAACCAGCAGAGGGAATTGGATTCCCTAGAGCTGAGGTTAGAGGTGGTTGTAGGTCACTCGCCATGGTTGCTGGGACAAAATTCAGGTCCTTTAGAAGAGCAGTAAACAGTCTTTTAACATTTGAGCCATTTCTTTAGCCCCTGTACAGTTTCAGAGGAGAGTTTCTGTAGTCTACCTCCTTGCCTCCGTTTTCTCTTAACAGTAGATGGGAACTGAACTCAACGCTTTGCATGATGCTAGGCACCCGTGACCTGCATGCTCAGCTTTCCTTTCCTTTGATAGTTTGAGACTGTGACTCTCCAGGTTGCTCATCCTGACTTTGACTTGCTCTGTAGCCCAGGAAGGCCTTGAACTTGGGATCCTCTTGCTTTTTCCTTCCAACGTATCTGGGATAGCAAGCCTGTATAATTAGGTCAGCGCTTTGATTCCTGCGTGTAGTTTTCTTTGAGGTTGTATTTTTAAAAGAATAATTGAGATTCTTGAACATGGACATTCATATATTCAACCAAGTCAGGGAAATTTTCAAACATTTATCTTTCCCTTGGCAGTTATAACTCTCTTTCTTCCCCACATTAAATTCTCTAGTGTTCTTGTAACCTATTTAACAGTGTTCAGCATTTGTGTATACTCTTGAGTCTGAGCAGAGTCCTTCTTGGGAGCTTTCAGGTCCTCTTATTTCATTTTCTTTAAGTTGAAGGAATTTTCTGTAATGATTTTTCTTTTGCAGACAAAAAATCCTGTTTAATAACCTTCCAGAGAATTTCATTTTTAGATCCTATTTTACTCAGATTTAAAATTTTTTAATTATTTGCTTTCTTTTCTTTTTCTACTTATTTTGTTAAAAAATTAAAATCCTTATTCATATTTGTAATAATTTAAAGGATTTGCTTACTAACTTTATTATCTATAATTTTTAGGTCCAATTTTATCTACTATTGTTTTGTTTTTATAATCTATAGTTATGAATTTTTGTTATACAGATTTATATATATAATATGTATTTATATATGAATATATTCATTCTCTCCATTAATTAATTAATTTATCTTCTTATAAAAAGTCCTCTCCTCATTTTTAGAAACCTAGTAACATAAATGTCAGTAAGGTTCCCTGTGCATAATGCTTGCTCCTCACCAATGCAAGCTTTTACTCCTGGACCTTGCTTATTGCTTCATATTTCTTACTAAGCTGACTGAAATGCATAACAACATATATGTATGTAATAATAATATTAAAATAATTTAAATCTTGATATTTACCTATATTATATTAAATATAGTTAATGACTTAAATAATATATTTTTAGATATTCTATAACAGTAATGAGCTTTTAAAACATGTTGCAAATTGAATTATGTATGTATTCCTCCAAAGTGTTCATTATACAGAGTGGTAAAATTGGGTGAAACAATCATAAAAATTAATTGAAAGAAAAACAAATTCATTAGAACACTTAGTAGTTCACACAAGCTAGTGAGCCAGCAATAAGGGAAATGAGTAAACGACTCTTGTGTTTATGGAGTGTGTACTACTGACTTGATTGTTTTCTTTCTTTTTTTCCCCCAGAAATTTCCACACCCAGACCATCTTCTCCAAGCAGATTTCCTGAAGAAGACAGTGTTCTCTTTAACAAGCTGACATACTTAGGATGTATGAAGGTTTCTTCCCCACGCAGTGAAGTGGAGGCTTTACGGGCCATGGCCACCATGAGAGCTTCCAGTCAGTACCCCTTTGCTGTTACTCTGTATGTGCCCAATGTTCCAGAAGGATCTGTGAGGTAAGTCTTAACTTTCTTTTTCTTAACGTCTGACTCACTATTCTGAGTTACTCATGCATTCTGTATGGGGTTTCATAAATCAGATGTAGGTTAACTATGAGTTCACTTATACTCTCTAGACTTATAGTACCAATTAAAAATTACATTTAGGCTTAGAACTTGTTCTTGTTTGGAGAAGGTATTTTCAAAACTATTAGGATAGTAAGTTAAGTACAAAGTACTGACTAATTGCGGTGTAAATTTACAAAGTTTTGATAAAGATGTCCTTAGTGTCTTAGGAACACACTGTGTTAAAATATGAGTTGTGTGGAATGTGTGTGAGGACATGTAGATGTTTGGAGGCAGAGGACATCCACTGGTGGCATTCTTTAGGTGCTGTCTACCTTTTAAAAATTTAAATTAAAAAAATTTTTGAGTCACAGTCCCTTACTGGCCTGGAATTTGCCAGGTTTGCTAGGCTGGCTTGCTGGCCTACTTGTGAGGGTTTCAGGAGCCACCTGTTGACCTCCCGAACACTGGTATTGCAAGCACAGGCTACCACACCCAGATTCTTTTCTTTTCTGTGGATTCTAGAGGTCTTACTGTGCCCTCTAACTTGTAAAGCAAGCACTTTCCTTTGTCTCCCAAACCTTCAAAATGAGAGGCAGAGACAGGCAGATCCCTGGGTGCTGTTTGCCTCAGTCCCAGCCACGAGTCCCAGTGAGACACTTTGTCTCAAACAACAAGGTGAGCAAGAACTCTTATTGTACAAAACAGGACCCAAGTTTGAGTCACTACCACTAGAAAAAAAATTCCAGTGTGTCTACATGCCTGTGACCCCAGTGGTGAGGGACAGAATCAGACAGGATTGATGGGGCTTGCTGGCTGCCACTCACTCCAGGTAGGAAAATCGAAACAACAAAGAAAACAAGATGGAATGCTCTTAAGGATTGGTAACTGAGATTGACCTCTCCATGTACATGTACATGAACGTGCATTTACACTTGCACACACAAACATCTGCAAGTACAGACCCCACATAACAAATACTTGCTGACACACATGGGGAAAGAAAGGAATGAGAAAGAAATGGACTTTCTAGGACTGATCAGTGCTGCTCATTTTCTCTCTCTCTTTTTTTTCCAATCACATGTCTTTATTTCCAGAGATCTGAAAAATGCTTTTTTTTTTTTTTTTTTTTAATTCTTTTCTGGGTGTGGGGTGTGGTAATAGCTCTCATCTCAGGCAGAGACAGTTTGTATCTCCGAGTTTAAGGACAGCCTGCTCTACAAAATGAGTTTTAGGGCAGCAATTACTACCTAATAGATCTTATCTCAAAAAACAAACTAACTAGTCAAACAAAAACAAGAAAAAAATTCTTTGACAATTTGATGTGTATGTGTGTGTGTATATATATATATATATATATATATATATATATATATATATATACATACATATATATATGTGTGTGTGTGTGTGTATTTATAGATACACATTTTCATCTGTCCTTCTCATGCTTGTCTAGCCCATTCTCTCTTCCACTGAAACAATTTTTTCTTAACAATCTTACTCTTACCTTGCTGTCAACTATATATATATATATAGTTGACTTTGAATAGCATATGAGTTGGCTCCTAGGAAACACAAGAATGAAGAAATTGTTAAAGTAAAATGATTTTGTGTATATAGTATATGTATATATATATATGTATATGTTAGATTTTTCATAGCATGAAAATAATTTGTTTACTTGTATTAATAACTGTTTTGTGATTTGAAGGTAGTTACATTATGTTATCATATATTGGCATGATTTGTTCTTTGATAGTTGATATTTTATGTCTTTTTTTAAATTACTGCAGAATCATAGACCAGTCAAGCAATGTGGAGATAGCATCTTTTCCAATTTATAAAGTGCTTTTCTGTGCACGTGGGCATGATGGGACAGCCGAGAGCAATTGCTTTGCATTTACAGAGAGTTCTCATGGCTCAGAAGAATTTCAGATACATGTTTTCTCCTGTGAAATTAAAGAGGCAGTAAGTATCATACAATGCAGCAATTTTCTACAGGATTGAATTAGGATAATATTTTTGAACTTTTGATTTTCCTGTCATAGAAAGACAGTATGTAAACTTGGATACTTTAGAGACCATGTTAATATTTGCAAGTAGTATGGAATTGAATATAGAACACTAAATAAGCCTGCTATATTGTGCATGAACATGCATGATATTGTAGGTACAACAGGTGTAATAGAAAATACCATTTGGTAAATTGTCCTTCTACCCTATGGTTACTGTACTATTTGTTTAGACTCTGAAACGATGATTATTTTTGTGCCTGTTATTATTTTACTTAAGTTCAGTAGTTCAAGTGGTTTTTAAAGATGTCTCTAGTACTCCCTGATTCTTTGCTGGGTCTGATAGTTGTTTAATGCTGTCACTTGTGTATCATACACACAGTGTTTCTTAGATCTGCTCATGGCACTGCTGATACTTTTTATCACTTTAAGCTTTGAGTTCATTCCTTTTTTTTTGGTTTTTCAAGACAAGGTTTCTCTGTGCGGCCCTGCTTGTCTTGGAACTCACTTTGTAGACCAGGCTGGCCTCGAACTCAGAAATCTGCCTGCCTCTGCCTCCAGAGTGCTGGGATTAAAGGCGTGTGCCACCACGCCCGGCTTGAGTTCATTCTAAGTTGGCTTAGCTTAACATACAAATGTTCACACAGAGTTAGGGAACTTGGAATCCTTTAAAGATGTCAGTATATTCTTAGCAATTACTGTTAACTAGTGGTTTATTCTTTCATTGGAGTAATAGTTCAGAATCAAATGCTTGCATATACTCTCTTTTCTGAGTTTATTGACTTGTCCCCCCTCAAATTATATTAATTTAGTACTTGAAGCTATTTCAAAGGCTTTGAAAAGGAAGTTTGTACTTAGGAGGTAGAGGCAGATGGATCTCTGAGTTTGAGGCCAGCCTGGTCTTACAGAGCAAGTTTTAGGACAGCTCGGGCTACACGGAGAAAACCTGTCTTAAAACACAACACAACACAACACAACACAGAACACACACACACACACACACACACACACACACACACACACACACACACACAAACCCTCCAAGATCAACCAACCAAACAGAAAACAAAGAAAAGTGGGTTTGTGTGGGCAAATTTTCAGGTATGCTTGCTTTGGAAATTTAAATTGTCAATAGAAAATGCTGGAAGCAGCACCATTCTAGTCTTTATTTACCATGCAGGATGAACACATAGTTTTAATTATAGATGTTTTTATGACTACAACATGAGATCTTTCATTGAAATGTAGATCTTTGTGAGTTTAACATCAAGTACGATTAGCATGCTATTTCTTTGCTTTGGCAATTATTTTGCTTTGCACTAAAATGAACATGTTTGACAGCACATAATTTATACTGTAACTATAGAAATTTTCTGCCAGAATTCATGCCTTACATAGACTTCAAGTTGTGCTAATTTTTCAGATACGGCCAGTGTATCAGCCTGAACTGTATACTGACTTCTTTCTGAAAAGCTGTGATTGGAGAGAGTGAATGGGTCCACGTGTGCTGTCAGCATACTTGGTGTGTGGTAGTCATGAATGGAAGCATGTTGAAACAGTGCATGGGTTTTTGTGAACGTAGGACTATTTCTGGTCATTACGTGCTTCACTGCAGACATGGGGAAACAAATTGGTAGAGTCCTGGCACTTCATGTTGACAGCTGTCACTTAATATACCTGTATGGTTACCGGATCACTGGAGCTGAACAGTAAGGAGAACTCTGAAGAACTCAAGAACCTGCTGCTGTGAGATGGAAGTGCTGTCCTAGGAGGAAACGGAAAGGGAACCTTCTGCAAGCATTTCTGTAACTGATGGTATGTACCTTTCCTTTGGAATTACAGAATCTATTTATTTATGAATGGAGGAGTTGTTTATTGTTTAAGCGCTTTTAACAGTGGGTGAACAAAGGGGGGGGAATGGAAAATTCTTGACATAATTTTGTGGGTACTACTATTTATGACATTTCTAGGCAGTGTATTGCTGGTTGTGGGAAAGTAATTTCCATGAATAATTTTTTTTTGTAAGATTTATTTAATTATTTCATGTATGTGAATACACTGTCGCTGTCTTCAGACACACCAGAAGAGGGCATCCGATCCCCATTACAGATGGTTGTGAGCCACCATGTGGTTGGTTGCTAGGAACTGAACTGAGGACCTCTGGAAGAGTAGTCAGTGCTTTTAACCACTAAGTCATCTCTCTAGCCCTATAAATTTTTAAAAAATACATGTTTTAGAGTGTTTTATTGTCAGTCACTATTGGTCAGAATATATTGTTTGAAAAAGGAGGTACACGGCATGGCCATTAAACCTTATTAAAGAGGGAACATTCCTAAATGTTGAGTAACCCACTATATAGAGAGCTTATGTCAGACACTATATGGAGCTTCTATTTGATTGATCCTAATAACATCCCATGGTATGGATAGGATTTATTTAATCAACTGACCTTATGTTTCTATTTGCCTGGAGCAACCTTAACTTGTGCCTGTTGTCTTATATTATTAATACCATTACATTTATTTTAAAAAATGTTCTGGTTTAGATGATAGTTTGTGTGATTCCTCTACCCATGTGTACAAAACACACACACACACACACACACACACACACACACACACACACATACACGGGGAGGGGGGGCGGGGAGGGGAAGGGAGTGGGACAACAGACAGGCAGAAAGACACACTGACACATAATATAAAGATCAAATTAAAAATATTAAAAAATAAATTTAAGCTTTTGTTTTTCATTGTTTCTTTGTAAGTGGGTTTATTAACTGCATAGCTTACATTTCAGTTATGTTTGTGGTTTACTCAAACATACTATGTAGTCTTTTCAGCATCTGTCAATATCTTCCTCACCTCATCAAAAATAAACTATAATTATACTTTGGGTTAATCTGAAATATTTTAGTTACATTTACTGGTCATCTGATTATTTTGTTTTCCAATTTTTCTGTTTTGTGGTGAAGGGATACCTTCTTGGTGGGCACAAGTAGCTTAGGGACTAAAGGACAGACAGACCATTCTTGTCATTTATGTACATTATATGGCAATGCCATTAATTAATTTTTCTTCTTAGAGTCCCTGGATGGTACTGGAAGGTTTTTCTACTAAAGGCAAGAAGACATTTTCTCAAGCAGTAACAGATGGCCCATGATGCTCTTATTTCACCGTGAATTCATCTCTTCAAGCAGCAGATAATGACAGTGGGAGAGGGAAAGCTCAGCCAGCGTGGGTGATGACTCTCTTGGACACTGTGATAACTGGATACATTTGGCTTTTTGACCTTGCAAACTTCTGTAACCCTATTGGACTGGATCTTTGTAATACATTGCAAAATAGTTGGGCAGTCCAACCAAATGTATCTTAATGTCTGTAATCTTTGTACAGGGAGAGTGATGTAAGGCTTCTGTTTAGGTATTGCAGACAAAAACGTAAAGACAGATAAGGAGGTAATCATGTCTCTTGTGTCTTTGTGGTACACGTAGCTTTAAAAGAATACTTTAAGGAATTTAGGTTATATTAAGATCTGTAAAAGTAACTTTTTCCCTATTTCAGTTGTGTCCTAGTCTTACTGCTTTGCTCTGTTGATCTAGGCTTCATCCTGGAAGCTTCTAGCCCCTGTACAATCTAATCTAGGCCGAATCTTTCCAGCTCTGAGACCTACTGCTGAATAAGCTTACCCCTTCCTAGTTCTCGCTGAACTCTGGTGGCCAGTCCGACTCAACTGTTCTGGCTCAAAATCCTCTCCTAGCTGATTCACTCCAACTGGGTTCTCTTAGCTTCTCTGAATTGCACTGCTTGGCCTCAAACTAACTCTGGCAGTATGTTCTGACCTTCTGGCTTCTCATTTTTCTGGCTTGTTCTGTCTTCACCTGTGTCTAGATTGTTCTCTCTCTGCAACTTGTCTCTGTACAACTCTCCCTGTAAAAACTGCCTCCTTCCTTCTTCTCTCTGCCTGCACTGCTCTCCTGTGTCTAGATTGTTCTCTCTCTGCAACTTGTCTCTGTACAACTCTCCCTGTAAAAACTGCCTCCTTCCTTCTTCTCTCTGCCTGCACTGCTCTCTTAAATATCTTCCTTTTCCCTTCTCTTTCCCTGGGAGTTGAGCATATCCTATTCTGTCACATCTTTCTCTGATTCATCAGTTTGTCTGCCACTCAATTAGACATCACTTTCAAACAGGGTGCTTCCTTCTACAAACTAACTTTACCTTCATTGTTTGGGATTTAAGTTATATACTAAAGGCATGTCTGTATTCCAGCCAGAGGGATTAAAGGTGTGTGCTAAGGGTGAGCCACACTACAACTAGAAACACAATCTTGGGATTCACAAGGTAAACACAAATATCCTGCAACAAAGCTTCCCTCACCCCTCATTTGTGTGTATGTGTGTATGTGTGTGTTATGTGCACCTGTAAGTATTTATTTGTGTCTGTGTGTGTATGAAGGTGTGCATGTACCTATAGTCTCCCGAGTTTAGGATTTACAAGACTGAACCACCATGCCCTTCTGGACAGTAATTTTTTCTTTATTTTTTCTTTTTCTCTTCTTTTTTCTCCTTTTTCCTTCTCCTTCCCCTTCCCCCCTCCCCCTCCCCTCCTCCTCCCCTTCCCCTCCCCTCCCCTTCCCCTCCCCTCCCCTCCCCTCCCCTCCCCTCCCCTCCCCTCCCCTCCCCTCCCCTCTTCTTTTCTTTTCTTTTCTTTTCTTTTCTTTTCTTTTCTTTTCTTTTCTTTTCTTTTCTTTTTGAGACAAGGGTTCTTTGTGCATTCCTGGCTGTCCTGGAACTTGATCTATTGGACAAGATGGCCCAGAACTCAGAGATCTGCCTGCCTTTGGCTCCTGAATGTTGGGATTAAAGGCAATACTGCCTGGCCAGTATTATTTTTTTAAACTATTTTGGTTATTTTTAATGATAATGCATTCAAGCAAGTTGTTCACTTAAAAAAATTAACACATTGTTTTTCTTTTTTCACTTTTTCGATTTTTTTTTTCTATAATAGCCTTTGCTGTCCTGGAATTCACTAGGTAACCCATAGAGATCTGCCTGCCTCTACTTCCCAAGTGCTGGGATTAAAGTCAAGTGTCTACCATACCCAGTTATATGCTTTTCTCATGGAGTGATATTTGTATCTACATACCTACCTTCCTTTCTTTGTTTTTAAAACTAATGTACTTATTTATGTGTATGGATGTTTTGCTTGCATGCATGTCTGTGCAGCATGTGCTTGCAGTGCCTGCAGAATATAGAAGGGCATAAGATCCCCTGAAAATAGAGTTACAGACAGTTGTGAGCTGCCATGTAGGTGCTGGGAATTGAACTGAAAACAACCAGTGCTCTTAATCACTGAGCCATCTCTCTAGCCTCACATTTATTTCTTGAATGAACATTCCTTGGTAATTAGTATTTCTAAAGAATAGATTGTGTTAATGGATATTAATTGGAACTTTAATTTGGAAAAAGGAACTATATATATGTAAGTACTTTGTCATTAAATAGTAACATTTGAACTTTAGCTGTGTAATATTTGCCATTTGGAAAATACTGAAATATAGAAAATAAAAGTACTTAAATTCTACAGTAGTTAAGATTGTAATCTGTCCCTTGTTGCAGATGTCTGTGTAACCCCTATTCCCAGCAGTACAGTCAGATACCCAGTGATGTGTCTAGTGTTTTTTGTAGATGCTTTCTGTAGAAACAATTCTTCTGTATTATTTGTCAATAAACATTTGCCTTCTACAGAAAAATGCCTATTTTAGATTATTTTTGTGAGTGTGTGCTTTAAGAACGTGCTGTGTATTGAAGTGTTTGCCATGATATGCATTTTTAATTTACTTTACATAATTGGCTGTATAGTGTTCTAAGAACTAACGTTGATAGTCAGTGTTTCTGAGCTCTACCTTGCTAATACCTGCATCACCTTTGTTCCTGCCCACTGACTCTAGCATTCACACACAGTATTAACCTTTTTTTGTGAAATAGTGATTTGTGAGACATGACATTTAAACTAATGTCATTAGAGTTAAATTTGAAATGTAGGCTAACTTTTGTGATTTTTGGCTGACTTAATGATTCTTGCTCAACCTAATCACAATTTATTTGTATTTGTTGGAAGTTTTCCAGTGTATCCATAGCACCAGATTGTTACTTTTTGCAAGAAAAAGTTTAAAAGTTTGTTTAATGAGTAAGTTTATTGTTTTATGTACATAAGACTTGAGGTCTTCAATTCTTTTTAATATCAGTTACTGCTTTTATTATTTTTTCTTTGTTTATTCAAACCCATAAGGGGATAACTAAAATATTTTATAGTTCTAAATGCTGTGCTATAAATATGGTTCTACTGTTAACATTAACTGTAAATGCCTGCAGGAGTATTTGTGTAGAGCTGTTAGTGCTAAAAATGTTAAGTAGTTGATTTAAGAATTAATTTGGTATTGGAAAAGTAGTTTAGGGTAATCTAATAGTTGGTGAAAGTGTGACTATTAAGAGTTTGAGGACAACTTGTTTTACAGTGTAGGATGCTTTTATTTATAAGCAGGAAAAAGTGAATTCCAGAATATATGAATTAAACAAAATCAGAAAAATGAAATGATGTATTCCATTTGGTGAAACAAATTCCATCTTTTTGTAAGTGCTGAGGTCAATTGCAGCATCTTGTTTATGATCAAGGTACCACTGAGCTGCAATTGCAGATCAACAGTGCTAGCAGTTTCTTCTATTGGAAGGAATATTTTTGTTTTAAGCAAATTTAAAAAACAGTGTTTCCTAGATGAATATGTTCATTGAAGTTAAGAAATTTGTTATACTATTCAGTAAGATCTTACTTGCATTTCCCAGAGTGAGTATTGACAATAGGACCTTTGATGCCTCCTTTTTCACCATGTTCTTCAACCAACGCGTTGATGGGCTGAGAGGTTTGACGTCTTCGGTGTTTCTAGCACATAGTTTGAGATGTTAATTCTGACACTTATTTGGATCTGGGGGCAAGAATAATTTTTAGAAAGTGTAGTATTTATTGTTCTTTGTCACTTTAGGGAAAAATTGAGCCATAAATAAGTACAAAAATACAAATAAAATTTCATAGTTACTAGAGTGACCTGACACTAAAAGCATATATACAAACATTTTCACTATTCATCCTGGAAATCACTTATGCTCCAAAACGTTGAGTGAAAAGACTAAGTTCTTCAGCTCCGCCTGACGTCAGATGCTGTATGCCGAAAGACTGGCAACTTCAATGTACGGCCCAGCGTCTAGCTTGTTGAAGCGGAGGGTGTTGTAAATAGAAACTAAGGACTTCAGTTAACACCTTGTTTGTGGTTATGCATTGGGGAGATGTATACTACACTCATTTTATAATTATTTCTGGATCCTCTCATTGCAATATTTTGTAGCCAAGAGACATTAATAAATAAATGAATATATTTTGTGAACCTAAATTAGTTCAGTTTATCTTTTTTATTTGTTTGCTTTTTAGACACAGGTTTCGGTACCTAAACCTAGCTTGTGACAATCCTGTCTCAGTGGTTCTAATGCTGGCAGTTCAGGTGTGAGCCACTGTACTTGGCTTTAAAAAAATATCATTTGATTGTATGTGCATCTGTGTATATGCCTGCAGAAGGCTTCAGATATCAGAAGAGGTGTTGAAGTGGGATTATAGACATGTGTGAGATGTCGCATGGGTTCTGGGAACCAAACTTGAGTCCTTTGCAAGAGCAACAAGTGCTTTTAACCACTGGGTTTTGTTTTTAAAGTTGATGTTTATTAACTTTTAAAATATCAGCATTTCATCGGGGGAGGAGGCACAGACTGGGAGGGGGATAACGACTGGACTATAAAAAATATTTTTAGTAATTAGATATATTTAAAAAAGAAACAAAACAAGAATATTTGAATGATGTCTATTAAATTAAATAATTCTTTTGTAGGGAGGCTGGTGTTCAGTATGAGTACACTTGGACATATTCATGTAGTTTAGGTACACACACATTCATTCATCGAGTCTGAGCCTCTTTACTGCTCTGTGAGAGCAAGTCATTCATAACAGAACAGATCAGAACAATGCAACTTCCTTTAAAAGCCCTTGACTTAGAATTTCAGACTCCACCCGTCACATTCCTGCTTTGCAGAAAGTATAAACACCTGCTAGCTGCTTCATAAGGTTATACAGAGCTAAGTGGGATAGTATGGATTAGCTGAGTCAGTTACCTGCAAAGCCACACCTGAGGCTGTATAGAAGAGATTAGTATTGATTTATGAGAGCAAACTATCTATTTTCCTTAATAGAGCAACCCTTCATGTATATGGCACCCAAAAGACCCCTGCTGCTTATATTGGGGAGAAATTGCTTTGATAAATAACAGAATAAAATAGTGTGATACATTTTCCCATGACAAATGGTGTATGTAGTATAGATAAGCAGTTTCTTTGGAGGGAATATTGCATTGTCTTTTTTTTTTTTTTTTTTGGTTTTTCGAGACAGGGTTTCTCTGTGTAACCCTGACTGTCCTGGAACTCACTTTGTAGACCAGGCTGGCCTCGAACTCAGAAATCCACCTGCCTCTGCCTCCCAAGTGCTGGGATTAAAGGCGTGCGCCACCATGCCCGGCTGCATTGTCTTAATTAGTCATCATCTGAGAAAACCCTTTCAAAGAAAATATTTCCTAATAATGAAATGATCTCTGATTCTTGAGTTGTTGTTTCTTTTTCTGGTCATGCTATACATTTTGTTAGTGAGTGAGGTCCTTAATCACAGGTAATGGTGCCAACTCACTGTCATTCCTGAATGGACCTGGGCCCGCTGCTGTTGTTCAGATCCTAGCTGCAGCTCTTTAATTTTCCTTTCTGGTTTCTGGGATTTATACTGATAGTATTCACTGTAAATCTTACCTATGTAGGTGCGGAACCCACCAGACTTGAGTTTAAGCCTGTGAAATCATGCATTATTGTTGATTTCATATAGTTACACATTATATGGGATTAGTGTGCTTTTTTGAGGAATATTTAAGCAATATATTTTCATGGATTCCATGCTAATGATAATCTCCATATATAATAATCTAGAATTAGAATGATCTGTATTTACAATATATGGTTAATTACCCACCATTTTTTAGTGCATAACTAATGAAACTGTTAGTATGTACTGACCAGTGGTCGATTGATGCTTACTCTGTATTTACTTTCTGTAAATTGTTGGTATGGAAAGTTACAGACTTGCAGACTGAGAGAGAAGGCTATCATGGTTCATTTAGTGCTTTTGTCTAATTGTAGATCCTTTTCATGTTTTAGGTAAGCAGAATTTTATATAGTTTCTGCACTGCATTCAAACGTTCTTCCAGACAAGTGTCTGATGTTAAAGACTCAGTCATCCCGACTCCCGACAGTGATGTGTTTACCTTCAGTGTTTCCTTGGAGGTCAAAGAAGATGATGGAAAAGGAAACTTTAGGTGAGGATATTTGAAAAGAGTAATCTCAAAAGAAAGTTAGCATTGTGCCTGAAATACAGTATTCACTTAGCATGCTTTCTAGACACGAGGTCGTATTTACATCAAACTTAAGATAGGTCAAGAAATACTTGGCTGGTGAGTGGTCATAGTTTACTGTTCTCAAACTTCTCAGATGGTCAAATAATTGTAATGATTAAAAGAATCTGATGATATAGAACATTCTAAAATCATAAAAACTGGGCACAAGGCTGTAATTTTGTAAATAGCCACAGAGAATCACATTTTGACAAAGTGTCCCCTGGGTCTGACTTACAGGCGGTTTTGAGCTGCTATGTAGAAACCGAACCCAGGTTCTTTCTCTGCAATAAGTACTCTCAACCACTAATCCAACCCTCCAGCCCCTTATTAAAATATTCTTCACCAAAATTATTTTTCGTGGTTGCTGTTAGCATATTATATGGTTTGACCATCGTTTAATCACTTTTTTCTAATATACAGTACATTTTTTTCAGTTTAAAAGTGAGTAATTAATAGAAAGTGGCTGTTCTATTTAACAGTCATCCATATACATTAACAGTGTCCTTTTTGAGACAGGGTCTCACTACATAGCCCTTGTCTAGCCTTGAACTTGAACTCACAGAGATCTGCTTCTGTCTTCCTTCCAAGTGCTAGGATTAAAGATGTGCACAACTACACTTGGGCCTGTAGTGTTTTTATTTTCTAGCAATGATTGCTAGATAGTCACTTGTATCTTTACCAATAAAAAAAAGTGAATGTCAGATTGAGTAAGTTGCTGGAAGTTTTTTCTTTTTCCGAAAAGACAACTTGTATGTCTTGTCAGCATCTAAGCATATAAGTTTTATTTGCTCATTGTGGGAATAGCTATGTTATCTTTTGCTAGATTTTAATTAGCTTGCTCTGATCTATATCATTCTGTCTATCTTTTATTTATATTTACTTGGATATGTAAAAGTAGTCTTACATTTTTAGTACTTAAAAGAGTAATGTGTTCTTACTGTTTTTTGCCTTGAGCTTAATTATGGTATGGGTACAGGTGATCACCAGCAGCTGAATTAGAATGTGGCAGTCTTCAAAAATTAAATAAGCATCATTTTAAAATTTTTTATACTTTAAAAACTAAATTTGAAATTATACCATGTTGTTTTAGATACTGAATTTAACTTTGATTGGGAGATAAAATTATAAGGCTTTTATAATCCATGATCAAAATTTCTAGAAACTATGTTGCTAGTTATAAAATTGTTATCTATCTGTATGAAGTGAGATTCAATATGTCTTAAGAATATAGTGTTCTTGGGCTGGAGAGATGGCTCAGCAGTTAAGAGCACTGACTGCTCTTCCAGAGGTCCTGAGTTCAAATCCCAGCAACCACATGGTGACTCACAACCATCCGTAATGAGATCTGACTCCCTCTTCTGGAGTGTCTGAAGACAGCTACAGTGTACTTACATATAATAAATAAATAAATCTTAGAAAAAAAAAAGAATATAGTGTTCTCACTGTGCTGTGCTGGTGTATGCCTTTAATCCCAGCATTAAAGGAGGCAGAGGCAAGCTGGATCTGTGAGTTCAAGGCCAACCTGGTCTACAGAGTTGAGTTTCAGGCCACCCACATGGAGAAACAAAAACAAATAAAAACAAACAAGCAAACAAATGAGAACCTCAAAGAATATAGTATTCTTGGTTTAATACCTTGTTATTTGGTTCTTATTTTAGAATGTTACAACCTTTTTCTGTTACTAATTTTTGTTCTTTTTAAATATTTCAGTCCCGTGCCTAAGGATAGAGATAAATTTTATTTCAAAATAAAGCAAGGAATAGAGAAGAAGGTTGTGATTACAGTTCAGCAACTGTCTAACAAAGAATTAGCTATTGAGAGGTAAGTACTTGTCCTTTCATCATACCTCACCCTGGTATTGGCACTGCTAATGTGCTTCAGATTGGATCTCTGTTGTACTGTTTATGTTTCTACCACACCAACATCCCTCCTCCCTCCCTCTCACCCCTTACTGCCCTTACAGATCTCCTCCTACTGATTCAGCCCTTTGGTTCATACCACCCTTTTTTGTTTAACACTTATTTACATCTAGGGAAAGCAGTTATTTAATCTTGTATCTTCTAAAGATATATATTTGGTATTTGTGTGTGTGTGTCTTTGTCTCTGTGCATATGTGCATATGTGCATGTGTGCATGTGTGCATGTGTGTGGAGGCCCCAGTCTCAGGTATTGTTCCGGAATCCTCAGGTGCTGTCTACCTTTGAGGCAGGGTCTCTCATTGACCTGGAGCTTGTTGGTTAGGCTAGGATAGCTGACCCCTGAGCCCTAAGGATCTGTTTCTCTCCATGTCCCCAGGCTTTGTAATAATGTACATATTACTGTACTTGCTTTTTAAATTATTGATTATTTTATTTATTCACATTTCAAATGTTGTTCCCCTTCCTGGTCTTCCAAAGGGAAGTTCTCCACCCCTCTCCCTGTTGCTTTAAGAGGGTACTTCCCACCCACCCACACACTCCTGCCTCACCCCTCTAGCATCCTACGTTGGTGCAACAAGCCTCCACATGGCTCCTCTCCCATTGATTCCAAATGAGGCCATCCTTTGTACATACATAGCAGGAGCCATGGACCCACCCATGTATACTCTTTGGTTGGTGGTTTAGTTCCTGTTGGTTTTCCTGTGGGGTTGCAATCCTCTTCAGTTCCTTCAGTCCTTCCCCTAACTTTTCCATTGGGGTCCCCAGGCTCAGTCCCATGGTTAGCTGTGAGTATCTGCATCTGTCTTAGTCAGATGCTGGCAGAGCCTCTCAGAGGACAGCCATACCAGGCTCCTGTCTGTAAGCACATCTTGGCATAAGCAATAGTGTCCAGTTTTAGTGTCTGTTGATGGGATGGATCCCAAGGTGGGGCGGTCTCTGGATGGCTATCCAGAGACCATACTTGCTTTATAACCTTGGTTTTGGGAATCAAACTCAGGTCTCGTATATATGCTGTCAGCACTTTACTGATTAAGCTATCCTTACAGTCCAAAGGATATGTGTGTTTGTGTGTGTGTGTGTGTGTGTGTGTGTGTGTGTGTATCTATTTAATCAAATTTTTGGGTTCCATTTTTTGTTTGTATGGTGTTTTGCCTGCCTTTGTGCCCTTGCACCATATAAGTACAGTACCCAAGGGAGCCAGAAGAAGGCTTCAGATCCTGTGGAGCTGAATGAGTTATAGACGGTTGTGAGATGTGATGTGGGTGCTGGGAACTGAACCCAGGTCCTCTGCAAGAGCAATAAGTCTGATTTCTTCACTGTTAATGTTTCCCCACTTATAACAAGTAAGTAATTTGTAAAGGGACATTTTAAGACTACAAAGAAGACAAAAAAAAAAAAACTAAAAAACAAAAAAACAAAAAAAACAAAACCAAAACCAAAAAAGCCCAAACCAAAACTTCCAACAACCCAAACACTGATCCTTGTTAAATGTCCTTTTTGACTTAGCATTCATTTGTGGCTCATTTCTGTTTCAGTTAGCTTAAATAGAGTAACCTTGATGAATGTTTGTGTAGTTGAGTACCATATTATATTTTCTTTACTAACTTGGTTAAACATTTACTTTGAAAATAAAATAGAAACTAATAACAGGAGTGTTACATTTGCCTATTACATTTGTGAAATAATTTTATTCATCCTCTTCAGTAACGTTCAGTTTTAGTGTCTGTCAGCACTAGGCTTCTTAGAGCACATATATTTTTTCCAGAGCACAACATCTCAACTTCTGCTGCTTAAATTATTTGAGAGAAACCTTTTGAATTATTATATGTTATTATTATCAGACATTTTCCAAAGATTTATACATGTTAGGATAATTGATTTTAAAAGTAATTCTATATTTCACCACCTACTATATTGTTTTTTTTATTATTTCTTTTCCTTCTTCCTCCTCTTTTTGTGATAGAGATTGAAGCCAAGACCTTGTAAGTGTTAGACAAGTACTATTCATGATCTATCAGTCTTTCTGTCTGTCTGTCTATCTATCTATCTATCTATCTATCTATCTATCTATCTATCTATCTATCTATCTATCTATCTATCATCTGTCTTTGAGATAGGATCCCGTGTACACTAGACTGATATTGAGCTGTATGTAGTTAAACATGACCTTGGATTTACTGATCTCCTTGCCTCCTCTTCATAAGTGCTGTCATTACTGGCAGGTGGTACCATAACAGGCAACCTCTATTCTTTATGTTCTGAGTATGGGTGTTTTGCCTGCATATATGCCTGTGTATGGTACCACTGGAGGCCAGATGAGGGTATCAGACCACCTAAACTAGAGCTTACAGATATTGTGATCTGTCATGTGGATCTGGGGAATTGAACCCAGGTCCTTTGGAAGATAATTAGTGCTCTTAACTGCTAAGCCACGTCTCCTAATCCCCTATTTCTTAGATTTACTTATTTTTACTTTATCTGTATGAAATGTTTTGCTTATTGTATGTCTCTGCACCTTGTCGATGCTGTGTGTGAGGTGCCAAAAGAGGGTATTGGATTCCTTTGGAACTGGTGTTCTATAAGGTTCTTAGTGGCTGAAGAGGCACTGGGAATTGAACCCATGTCCTCTTGAAGAACAGTTAATTCTTTTAACCATTGAACCATCTCTCCAGCCCTCTATTTCCTTATACATTGACAAAGAGAAATTATATATGTTTGAGACTACATAAAATTTATTACAGAATGATTATTTTAATATAGCAATATTTCCTCAACCTTTAAGATAACTGTTTTGCTAGTGTGCTCCACATATACCATTGCGTTCATGTACACGTGCTGCTGTCATATCCACTCTATCACCTTCTCTTGATGCCCTCTCATCTTGTTTTGCTCCTTTTCCCAAATACTTCCCTTTATACTTTTATGCTACTCTCACTGTAAGTTACGACTCCACTGTGTACAGTTTCTTTGTCCAGTCATTCAGTGCAGGTTCCTAGGCATACTCTAAAACTTGGTTATTATGAATAGTACTGCAGTAAGCATGGGCATGCAGGTATCCCTGTTCTGACCCCTTCATTTCCTTCTGAGTCTACACTAGAGTGGTGCAATGGGAGTGGGCGGTAGTTCTGTTTCTAGTTTTGTGAGGAACTGGTAGTGATTTCTCTAATGGCTATACTAACTTGCATCCCTCCTCAAGCGTGAATGAGGAATTTGCACCTTAACTCTCCCATCTTTGACAGCATTTATTTCTTGTCTTCTTGGTGCTAGCCATTCATTTTACCTGGACTAAGATGGAATCTCAGTTTAGTTTTTATTTGTGTTTACTCTTAAAGGCTGCTGCTCATTTTCTCATGGACTTAATGGTTATTGTACTTTATTTGAGGACTGCTTGGGTCATTTGCTCATTCACTTATTGGGTTATTTGTTCTGGCTTTTAGGTTTTATTTTCTATATGTTTTGGAAATTAATCTCTTGACACACGGATAACTGCTTAAACTTCCTTTGGTACTTGTCACCCTTACCGAAGCTTCTTAATGTATGCAGTCTCATCTGTTAATCCTCGCTATTATAGTCTGGGCTAATGGAGTTCTAGTCAGGAAGTCATTGCCAATCCTTTTATGTTGAACTGTTTTCTGCTTTTTTTCCCCTAATAACTCAAAATTATAAGGTCCTTTATCCATTTTGAGTTGATTCCTATAACAGGTAAAATAAGATAACTATCTTGATGATAATCTCATACTTTTAGCTATGGGTTATAATTAGTAGTGGTTAATAAATTCATTCAAATTATTTCATTTCTCTTCTCTTCTCTTCTCTTCTCTTCTCTTCTCTTCTCTTCTCTTCTCTTCCTCTTCTCTTCTTTTCAAAGGTGATTTTCTTAGTATATGGGAATTGGCTTGAACTTGCTTTAGGCTGAGTTTTGATCAAACAATTATTCCTTTGGCAAAATTATCTATGATATGGGAGATTTTTGAAAATACTTAGTTTAACCTGTTTTCAAAAGAAACAAAACCTGCCTCTTATTATGCCAAATGTATTTAATGCCTTTAAATCATAAACTGTAAATGGTAGAATTCGATTATTCCGGTAGGTGGCAGTCTCATCAAGAGAATTCTTAACACTGGAATCTACACAGGTACTAACAGTCAATTTGTAATAGAAAGACAGTTGATGTGAAAGAATATAGTTCAGATTACATAATATGAGCGTTTTTTGTCAAAGAGAAAATAAAATTTGTTTAAAAAATATATCAAGGTAAAAATATGAAATCTCCATTATATTCCAAAGTAGAAAGAATAACACATTAAATCCCAGGTGCACACAGCACCCATCTAGAATTCTAATTTTTAGGTTTTTTTTAATACTTCAGATTTAATAGGAAACAAGCTACTTCTTTATTTTTTTTCAATCACAGGCACCTCATATAGTGATATTTCATATATTGATATACTGCTGCTGTCTCTCTCAGCCCCTTTATCAGAAACTACTATTTTGTTTATCTCAGCTCCTAGCACAGTACTTGAAATACAGAGTCTTATAGTTAGGTAGTTGAATCTTACTTAAGCCTTCTCTTCTGTGTGCTGTTGTAGGCAGTGTGACCTATGGAGTGTAGGTGCTGTGATTGTGTATGTTTCACTGCTGAGGCATGGAGGTTTGACAGTCGTCAGACGGATGATTCTGAGTTGAGACGTTCTACTACTAAAATTCATGTTTCTCTTTCCTGCTTCGTTTTGAAAAGATAATGGAGTATATAAAATTTTATTGGCTAAATGTTTTGAAACATGAAATACATTATTTAACTCTGTCTGTACTGTACTATATTTTAAAAGAAGAGAAATGAGAACTGCTCCCTGTCTCCACAATATCTGTTGTATTTTCCTTTCCTGACTTACCCATGTTGACATATAAATGTGACATATGAAGCTGTAAGACCTGAGGGAAGAGATGTTACTGCACTGTTCTGTTTCTAGGGTTATCTTCTTGTGTGTTGCTTACATTTTTCTTGGCCATTCTCAATTTTTATTTTTAAATTTTTTGTTTGTACATATATGTATGACTGATGTTTGAATATGTGTACGCAGCAGAGTCATGGAAGTGGCTTTCTCCTTCCACCTCTGTGTGACTCCCAGGATAGCATGTCTTGGGATAGAATGAAGGTTGTCAGCTGTGGGTTTTGAATGAGATATCTCCAATAATATCAGGCATTTGAACACTTGATTCCCAGTTGATGGTTCTGTTTGGGAAGTTTAGGGAGGTTATGTTTGTTGGAGGAAGTATATCACTGGATGCTAGCTTTGAGAGTTTAAGGGCTGCTGTTGTTTCAGGTTGTCTCTCTCTGCTTTGTGACTCTGGTTCAAGCTATGAGCTCACAGCTCCCCTCTACTACTGCAATGCCTTCACTGCATAATCACAGAATTAGCTCTCTAGAGTCATAAGACCAAATAAACTCTTTGTTCTTTAAGTTGCCTTAGTCCTGGTGGTTCATTACAGTGTCACAAAAGTAAATAATACCAATGCTGTTATCAGAGTGGGCTATTGCTGTGACAGACCTGACTGTGTTGTGTTTCTGAGAAATGTGGAAGACTTTGAATGTTGGAGTCAGAACACAATTGAACACCATAGAGGAGCTTACTGGGTCATTATGATGGGAGCTTGGAAGACAGTAGTGCTGTACATTATTCCCTGCCAGACAAATATGTGGCAAAGGTTTTCTCTCAGCTTGTAGGCAGTCTCTTTATGTTGGTAATCATTTTTAATTTTGATTTAATTTGTATTTAATTTTTATATAGTCTCATGTATAATCCATGCTGGTATGTGTTGGACTGTTAGAGTCATATTCAGGAAGTTTTTTTGCCTTTACCTATATCACTCTCTTGTTTGTGTCTTTGAAACACATTCTTTCACTTCCTGTCGCACTGCCTGACTTGGGACTCACTGTGTAGATCAGGATAGCTTTAAACTTACAGGAATTCTCCTGTCTCAGCCTTCTGAATGCTGATAAAAATGTATACTCAACAGCTATTGTATGAAATGTTTTCAGTATATTCATTGTCTGATTGCTTTGTTCCATGACTCAGTTTACATGTTTGCTTGTGGATTTTCTTTTTAAATGATTTGTCCACATAGAAAAGTTCAAGTCTGACCCATTTACTATACTTAAGTATCCTTCTCCCTTTATATTTAACAATGCGTACTTTTATGTGTTTGGAAAACACGGTTACATGTGTTGCCTCTTGTTGACTTGGCCCTTTTATCAATAATGAACTTCATTAACTCTTTACATCTTCTCGATGTTTACTTTCTCTGAAATTATTGCTATTGTTGCTCATATTTTGTGTTCTCTCTCTCTCTCTCTCTCTCTCTCTCTCTCTCTCTCTCTGTGTCTCCGTCTCCCCCCCCCCCCCACATTTTTTCTAGCCCTTTACTCTCAGTCTATGCTTTTCTTTGCCTACAACTAGGATTGTGCCACCACGCCTGGCTTATGTAATGTATTCTTATATGCTGATTAATGTCTTAAGAGTTCATTTTATTGTTGATAATTTGTTTGTTTGTTTTGGATTGCCATTTGAAATAGGTCTTACTATCTATCCCTGGTTGGCTAGGAACTTATAGTGTAGACCAGGTTGGCCTTGAACTAACAAAGATTCATCTGCCTTTGCCTATGACCAATGGGATTAAGAGTCTGTGCTCCCCTGCTTGGTGGAGTAAACTAGAAAACAATCCTTAGTTTGAAAATGTATAGATTTAGAGGAAATTGTATCAACATTACAAAGAGGTTTCATGTGCAGGTATCCAATTCTCACCAGTGGAAACCCTTGCATAGCTATAGTTCAGTATCACAAGTAAGAAATTGACATTAACAAAATCTGCAGACCTCAGACCTCTTTTAATTTTTTTTTTTTTTTTTTTTTGGTAAACAGCATCCTACTATGTTATAGTACACATTTCTCAATTTATTGGTTTAAATATTTGTGTAAACTGTGAAATCTTTATAGTATTCTATATGTCATTTGTCAGTTTATTCTTGTCTCCAAATCTCTCATACCTGATTCATGGAACTTTAGACAGTTCTCCTTTTCCAGAAAACACAATATTCAACAGTGGCAGTAGAGGGTGCTGGAGGGACACTTCAGGGAGAAAGTGTGTTCCCCTTCTGATGTGCTGTGATTATTTTTCTTGTTTTTGCCACAGATCTGGGAATGATGCTGGATGCTAGTTGTACATGCATGCAGTCTCTCCATGGTCTCATGCCTTTGGTTTTGTCACAGTCAGCCAACCATGCTAACCTCTCAATATGGACATAGTGTGCTCTGGGCTCTGTACCACATTGGATATGTGTTGGCATCAGAAATCTTGATTTTCTTTGCTTTTCTGCTGGCACACCTAGCCGCCAGCTTATTGACTTACCTGGAGGGTACAGCAAGCTTTGCTATCCAAAGGGCTGCAATTACTTTTGCCTGTATAGGATGATCTGAATGTCAGGAAAAAAAATCTTCCCCATCCTTTTCAATTTTATTTTTACTTGGGATACTTTCCCTTTATCCTCCTACTACAGTAAATGATTCTTTTTAAAATTTTAACTTTTTAAAATAATTTTTAATTATGTCTATGTGCTTATATAGGGATATATGCACAGAGGTGTAGGTGCTCTCAGAGGCTAGAGGAGTTGGTTTCCCTGTGGCTAGAATTACAGGTGGTTGTGGATGCTGAGAGTCAGACTTGAGTCCTCTGGAAAAACAATATGTGCTGTTAATTTTCTGAGGCATCTCTCCAGTCTTGAAGAATTTCTTTGTAGTATACCTTTCCTGTTCAGAGTATTGTGTGCTCTATGCCATTATTGGATCTCGGTTGACAGATTAATCGGACTAGTTTCTAATATTAGCCAGTCCCACAGATAAAGCTTCTAATACTTTTCTGAGGGAGCAAAACAGACAAGCCAGCAGAACCCAAGTAATTATTTTAGATAGCCGTAAGTGTCATGAAACTGATAAGGTAACAACTTCCTGCTGGTCGGTTTTTACTATGTGTCTATCTCATTCCAGGTTTCTCATATATAGACTTGTTTATACCAAAGCAAGAGCCACAAAGTGTTTTTTTCTTATTTCTTTTGGCATGGTACTACAGAATAGTATTTACCTTGGTAAGAAACATGGCTTGTTAATAAGGCAGCAGTGAACGAGAGCACCTTGCTTTTCTTTCCAAAGCCTTTCTCTTTGACATCTGTGGGACCTTTTAGGGCAGATAAATTAGGAATACATTTATATACTTACAGAAAGAGTAAAATTGTTTTTATTTTACTAATAAAACATTGCTTAGTTAATAACATTTTATCCTTATTTTTAATAGAATCTTTTAAAAAGGGCTTATGTATATGTCCACATGTCTGTCATGTGTGTGTCTGTACCCTTGGGAGGACATCAGCCCTCCTGGAGCTGGAGCTACATGTGATTGTGAGCCATCTGAAGTGGGTGCTGAAAACTGAACTCCGGTTGGCTGGATGGAGTGGCATTTGCTCTTAGATGCTGAAATATCTCTTCAACCACCTTAATGGAAGCATTGAAGAGGGAAAAAAGTATTTACAAAAAATATTTGGAACCTTCTGAGGGGAGAGAAAAAAACCTAATAATACTATTTTAATTTAGTAGGGCAGAAAATGGAGAGTTCTCCCATGCTCATGGCTTGGTAGAATTAACATCATAAAAATAGCATCCTACCAAAAGCAATCTATAGATTCAATGTACATAGCAGGTCTGAGTCAGCCTGGAATACATGATACCCTATCTCAACAACAAACAGACAATCAAACAAGCAGGCGAGTGTTGGAGAGCTGGCTGGCTTTTAAGAGCCTGCTTCTCTTTGCAGAAGCCCTGAGTTTTATTCTCAACACCCATATCAGGTGGCATACAACCACCTGAACTGCAGCTCAAGGAAATCTACCACCATGAGCATATAACCCCTACAAAACATACACATGCACATGATACACTGTCATCCTAGAACTTACCGTATCTGACAGTGATTGCTTGTTTACTACTTCTCTCGCCTGTGGCCTGTGCACTCATTGAGAATACAGGTGAGACAGCAGTTTCCTTTCCTGCCTTGCTCACGGAATTAATTAACGAAAGTTGAAAGCTCTGAAATCCTCAGAGAACCATATAATATTGACATTAGGTATAATGTTACTAATAATACCTATCATATTTCCTGACATATTTATTCCTAATAATACTTTCATAGTGTTCATAAAAAGTCTTATGTGTTTTTATGAAGTATAATTTTGGAAATTACTAATAGGGCTTGATAAAAAATGTGTAGTTTTATTGCTGGAGGAATTAAAGTTTCTGTTTTACCTATCTCATTTTCTAGATGAAAAATCAGAGGTCCAAGGGTAATAGTTAGGTGCTTCTCAAATGTCACACTGCTGACTGGTGGCAGTATTTTTATTTATAAGCCAGGGAAAGAGGAATGCATCAGAGATCACTGAACTAAGGTGATGGGTCTTACTATTTAAGGGAATCTGAACTTTCAAGGTCTTTTTGCTGCAAAGTGTAGTATAGGATTATTATCCCAAGATAATGTAATTGTAGTTTTACCATTTATGTCCAAGTGACTGAGAATTAATGGTATGGTACTTTATATTTTCCAAAACAACCAAAGGAGAGAGGTTATACTAAAAACTGTGGCATTGATTTAGGCAGGAGCTTTGAGAAATAGATTTAAACATTTCTAGTACTTTCGTATAGTAACTTTAAAAGTTTAAAATCCAGGAGCATGTTCTTTTTTTTTTTTTTTAATTAGACATTTTCTTCATTTACATTTCAAATGCTATCCCCAAAGCCCCCTATACCCTCTCCCACCCTGCTGTCCAATCCACTCACTCCCACTTCCTGGCCCTGGCATTCCCCTGTACTGGGGCATATAACCTTCGCAAGACCAAGGGCCTCTCCTCCCATTGATGGCTGACTAGGCCATCCTCTGCTACATATGCAACTAGAGACTCAACTCTGGGGGGTACTGGTTAGTTCATATTGTTGTTCCTCCTATAGGGTTGCAGACCCCTTTAGCTCCTTGGGTACTTTCTCTAGATCCTTCATTGGGGACCCTGTGTTCCATCCAATAGATGACTGTGAGCATCCACTTCTGTATTTGCCAGGCACTGGCATAGCCTCACAAGAGACAGCTATATCAGGGTCCTGTCAGCAAAATCTTTCTGGCATATGCAATAGTGTCTGGGTTTGGTGGTTGTATATGGGATGGATCCCCGGGTGGGGCAGTCTCTGGATGGCACGAGCATGTTCTTAACCCAAAGAGATACTGGAGAGAACAGAGCAGGCAGGAGAACTTATGATACAAAATGTACACACAAACATCAATTATATTATTATCGTTAACAAGAGGTAAGGCCACAGTAAAAGAACTGATACAAAAATCATATACATTTAAAGGAGATAATGTAATTTAAAATTTTGAATATTAGAACAGATTGTGTTTTCAGTGGCTCAGGAATGTGTTTGGAGAATTATTATCTGAGTTTACAGGCTTTATAGTTGGTATAGGTGTGGCTTTGCCAGACACCAAAGGGGAGCCTTGAGCATGGTACTCCCAGTGCTTGCAGGAAGTATAGACTCTACTTAGTGGGGTCATACCTGTGTAGAAGTGTGCTGCTAGGAAAGCAAGCCTTTGTGTAACGAAGGAGAACTAAGCATAGACTGGTAGTTCCAGTATAAAATCAACGCTTTAGTTTTACAGTGTTGTTACGGCTCAAACTTAAGATGCCAGGTGCCAGGCATCCTCCCTACCCCTGGGCTCCTATGCAGCACATGACATTTTATTTTTTGATTTTAAAAACTTATGTTTGATTTAGTTGTATTCTTTACTCCCTATATAAAATTCTGCATGGCATACTTTTTATACTTTAGGGTTGCTATGGTTAAAAGCTCTGTTAAGCATGACTGTTCTTCGGCAGAATGACGCTCTGGACAGGTCACAGTGCATATTGAGCTGTAAGATCTATTTAGTAGTAATATAAATTTGGGTGTATTGTTTAACTGATCTGAACATGACTGATCTACCCATAAAATAGAGCTAATTTTAGCCTAGAAATTTTGAAAAAGCAGAAGTTTAGAGCTTATGAAAACCTTTTCCAAATAAAGTAGTGTTGGTAAGATTCCTGAAGCTATGTTAGCACCAGGAAGCATGGGCAATAGGTAATAATCTTAATCATGTATTGGGTACTGTTGTTAACAGTGTGATAGGACAGTTAGTGATGAAGCTTGTGTAACTGGTTCTTATCTCAGCTGAGTATATATGCTATCTGGTGGACATGACTCAAGAGGACCAGGGTACTAAAAGTTTTGTTTTGTTAATCTAGCTCCATACAGAGAGAGCACTATGTCTTTTTCTTATATTAAAAATAATTTTTTACAAACTTAATTTATTCATTAATTAATATGCTACTAGGAATTAAGTATGGGTTAGTTAATTATGGCCTGTAGTTTTGGAATAACTATAAGGCAAATGAAAATCTTATTTTTCTAGGAACTAATTTATATCTTTCTACTATATTAATAGTTTAATAAAAGTTTTAGGAAAATTTCTGATCTTGGTTATTTATTTGTAAAATAAACACCTGAGAATTTTGACACCGTATTGTTATAATTTGTATATAATTTTGTTATGTATCTTGGGTTTTTATTTATTAAGTTCTCGAAAAGATTATACCTCAGATTATACAGTTATGTTGGGGCTTGTTGTTCACTGGACTCCTGTGTTCTTCTTGATACCTTATTTTTTTTCTTTTCTTTTCCCCCAATATTTTCAGATGTTTTGGAATGTTATTAAGCCCAGGTCGAAACGTGAAGAACAGTGACATGCATTTACTGGATATGGTAATGACAACCTAAGTGTCCTAATCAAGTACAGAAGACAGTTATTTTATATTTTAAAATTTTGTCATGTTGTCAGAGTTGTTTATTTTAATTTTGTGATGGCAGTAATTAAATTTGGAAACTCAAACTTAAAATTATCTATGAAAGAAAGAAAGTTTGTACACAAACAATTGTGTGTAGGGTGAAAGCTACAGGGACAGGGTCTGTCTTCTCCAGCTAGTTGGTTTCTCAGGAACAAGTCTCTCCTTTGAGCCTTACCTTACAGGCAAATGTTTTCAAAGTGCACGTAACTTTCATTTAATTAATCTGCAGCTCTGTGATGCTTGTTTTCTTTGAAGCATTTCCTTGAATTTGTACTTAGCAATGGATAGTGACTAGATTCCTTTGAAGAATGCTGTTAAAGGATTAATGAGACAGGCAGGGATGGCACAAGCCTTTTATCCTAGCACTTGGGAGGTAAAGGCAGGTCTCAGTGAATTCAAGGCTGGACTGGTCTACAGAAATAATTCCAGGACAACAAGGGATACACAGAGACACTCTGTTTTGAAAAACAACAAAAACAAAGAAACAAAGCAACAAAGCAACAAAAAAGATTAATGATACATACTCAGGTTAATGTTTGTTGTGAAGGTAGAAAGGCATTTCAGCTCTTAAAGAGAAGTGCCTTCTGGTGCTGCTGTTAATGAACATTCACTTGGTGATTTAGAATGTTGCAGAAATGTTAGAGGAAGCATAAAATTCCTTACTTTGTGACTTTAATTTTTTATATTTTATATATTTCCCTTCAACAGTGTTTCATAAATATAATTTAAATATCACTGTGGGAAGTTTTTCTTTTAATTATTTCATGGTAACTATGTCAGCACTAATTTTCTAGCAATATTAGAACACATTATTCAAACATTTGAGAACCTAGTTGTATGCCAAACACTATGTGATATATTGGGGTTTTAGATTTGTGTGAAATATAGTTGTTTTTTCTTTTTTTGGACATTTTCTTTATTTACATTTCAAATGTTATCCCTTTTCCTGGTCCTCCCTCCCGAAACCTCCTATTCCCCCAACCCCCCTGCTTCTATGAGGGTTCTCCCCCACTCACTCACCCATTCCCACATCCCTACCCTGGCATTCCCCTACACTGGGACATCGAGCCTTCACAGGACCAAGGGCCTCTCCTCACATTGATGCCCAACAAGGCCATCCTCTGCTACATATGTGGCTGGAGTCATGGGTCTCTCCATGTGTACTCTTTGGTTGGTGGTTTAGTTCTTGGGAACTCTGGAGGATCTGTTTGGCTGATATTGTTGTTCTTCCTATGGAGTTGCAAACCCCTTCACCTCCTTCAATCTTTTCTCTAACTCCTGCATTGGGGACTCCGTGCTCAGTCCAATGGTTGGATGCAAGCATCCAACTCTGTATTTGTCAGGCTCTGGCAGAGCCTCTCAGGAGACAACACTCCTGAGATATCAGACTCCTGTCAGCAGCACTTCTTAGCATCCACAATAGTGCCTGCATTTGGTGACTATCTGTGGGATGGAACCCCAGGTGGGGTAGTCTCTGGATGGCCTTTCCTTTAGTTTCTCTGCTTCATACTTTGTTTCCATATTTGTCCCCGTGAGTATTTTGTTCTCCCTTCTAAGAAGGACCAAAGCATTCACACTCTAGTCTTCCTTCTTCTTGAGCTTCATATGGTCTGTGAATTGTATTTTGGGTATTCTGAGCTTTTGGGCTAATATTAATCCACTTATTAGTGAGTGCATACCATGTGTGTTCTTTTGTGATTAGGTTACCTCACCCAGGATGATATTTTCTAGTTCCATCTATTTGGCTAAGGACTCCTAAAACTGATAAACCACTTCAGCAAAGTGTCTGGATATAAAATTAACTCAAACAAATCAGTAGCCTTCCTCTACTCAGGCTGAGAAAGAAATTAGGGAAATGACACCCTTTACAGTAGTCACAAATAATATAAAATACCTTGGTGTGACTCTAACCAAGAAAGTGAAAGAAAGATCTGTATGACAAGAAATTCAAGTCTGTGAAGAAAGAAATTGAAGATCTCAGAAGATGGAAAGATCTTCCATGCTCATGGATTGGCAGGATTAATATAGTAAAATGGCCATCTTGCCCAAAGCAATCTATAGATTCAATGCAATCTCCATCAAAATTCCAACTCAGTTCTTCATAGAGTTAGAAAGAACAACTCTCAAATTCATTTGGAATAACAAAAAACCCAGGTTAGGGAAAACTGTTCTCAACAATAAAAGAACTTCTGGGGGAATCATCATCCCTGACCACAGGCTGTATTATAGAGCAATATTGATAAAAACCTGTATGGTGTTGGTATAGACCCAGAAACGAACCTACACACCTATTGTCACTTGATCTTTGACAAAAGAGCTAAAACCATCCAGTGGAAAAAAAGACAGCATTTTCAACAAATGATGCTTGTTCAACTGGGGGTCAGTATTTAGAAGAATGCAAATTGATCCATTCTTATTTCCCGGTACAAAACTCAAGTCCAAGTGGATCAAGGACCTCCACATAAGAACAGATACACTGAAACTTATAGTAGAGAAAGTGGGGAAGAGCCTCGAAGATGTGGGCACAGGTGGAAATTACCTGAACAGAACACCAATAGTTCATGCTGTAAGATCAAGAATCGACAAATGGGACCTCATAAAATTGCAAAGCTTCTGTAAGACAAAGGAGACTGTCAATAGGACAAAACGACAACCAACAGATTGGGAAAAGATCGTTACCAATCCTACATCCAATAGAGGGCTAATATCCAATATATACAAAGAACTCAAGAAGTTAGACTCCAGAGAATCAAATATCCTTATTAAAAAATGGGGTACATTGCAAACTTTATATGCCCCAGTACAGGGGAATGCCAGGGCCAAAAAGTGGGAGTGGGTGGGTAGGGGATTGGGGGGGGTATGGGGGACTTTTGGGATAGCATTGGACATGTAAATGAGGAAAATACCTAATAAAAATATTAAAAAAATGGGGTACAGAGCTAAACAAAGACTTCTCAACTGAGGAATACCAAATGGCTGAGAAGCACCTAAAAAATGTTCAAAGTCCTTAGTCATTAGGGAAATGCAAATCAAAACAACCCTGAGATTCCACCTGACACCAACCATAATGGCTAAGATTAAACACTCAGGTGACAGCATATGCTGGTAAGGATGTGGAGGAAGAGGAACACTCCTCCATTTCTGGTGGGATTGCAAGCTGGCACAATCATTCTGGAAATCAGTCTGGTGGTTCCTCAGAAGAGTGGACATAGTACTACCTGAGGACCCAGGTAGTACTGGGCATATACCCAAAAGATGCTCCAACATATAACAAGGACACATGCTCCACTATGTTCATAGCAGCCTTGTTTATAATAGCCAGAAGCTGGAAACAAGCCAGATGTCCTTCAACAGAGGAATGGATATAGAAAGTGTGATACATTTATATAATGGAATACTTAATACTCAGCTATTAAAAACAATGACTTTGTAAAATATAGTTCTTTGTAGCTGTGTGCACTTATTCTTGTGGTGAAGTCAGACCTTTTGAGTGTGTAATTTCAGCAATGGTTAAGTGCTTTCTCTAGTGTATAGTGTGCCATGGACACAGAGAGGAAATACTGCCTGAATAGGTCACATGAGGACAGCCAGTTACATTGAATGTGTTAGTACAGATAAGTTGTTGATCCATCTCTCTTTTACCTTTCTCTACAGCACAGCAGTAATGAATGTTGGCTTTCCAGAAGCAAATCATAACATTTTTTAGCCATGAGAATAACATGAAGAAGTCTTTTTTAGAGTACTAAGGCATTATAAAAAAGATTAAGATGCTGGCTTCTAATTATGGTCTTTCAGAATCTATAGGATAAGGGTGAATCATTGCTAGAAATTTCCACGTAAAACTTGAAGTCAGATTATAGAGTTATAAGGTGGTGTGAACCTCTGAGGCTCCTTAGTCACATCTGTGTGATTTGACTCCATTTTTGAATCATCAGTATCAAAGGCCTAGACAGTATTTATATTCCTGGGAACAGAAGTGGGGTTACTACACAACAAATAGTTGGGCAGTGCTTGGCTTTGCATTTTTAGTATCAATAGTTGAGATTTACTATTATCTGGTGTTGTTAATCTTCTTGATATCTTAATATATGGTCACTGACCCTTGGCTAGATTTTGTGTAATAAAAAGGAACTCAACACTTTATATTGAAACCAAGGATGTAATTCTGGTTATTGACAGGATATTCTTTGTAATAAGCAAAAGCTACACTCTTCGCAACTTTTCTTAAATATTTTAGTTATGCTCTTAGAGTAAGATGTTCATAGTTTTGCTCTTATGACATACCCAAATGTCATGTGAAATTGAAAACAAGTTTTCTGCCACTTCATTTATTTTAAAAGTCTTTGAAAAGGCATGCATGTTACATTACCAGTTTGTGAAATGTTGTTTTATTTATACTGAGCAATTTGTCATGATACAAATTATTTTTAAAATTTCAGATTTGAAAGCACTATATTTACATCGATTCTACCCCTCTTCTTCCCACTCTTTCCTGGATTCATGATCTCTTCTGTAATTGCTGTTGCCATGTTCATACATATGCATGTACACATTCACAGCCCCTTAATGTTTAGTGTTACATTTGTGTTGCTGGCATATACATATGTTTAGGGATAATCACTTGAAATTGGATAATGTATCGGGAAGTTCATCCCTGGAAAATAGTGATTTTTATCTCTCATAACAACCATTGACTGCCCATTGTTCTTAGTACGGGTAGGGCCTTGTGAAACTTTGTCCATCTCCAATGGCATGTCCAGGGCTGTGCTCATTATGCAAGTCTTTCTTAGGCAATGACAGTGTTGTGTTTTCATGGCTGTAGCGTATTTGTCATGCCTAGTGGTCCTCTGGCTCTGAGACTCTTTTCTCTATTTCCCCTAGTGTTCTCTGAGCCTTAGGTGTAGGGTTGTGCTGTAGATATTCTGTTTAGGACTGGGCACCCCATGGTCATTTGTTCTCTGCATATTGACCAGTTGTGGGTCTTTGTAGTAGTCTCCATCTGCTGCCAAAAGCTTTTTAGATCAGGATTGAGAGTTACATTGATCTGTAGGTATGTTACACAATGAATATTTAGAAAGCAGTTAGAAGGTATATTGATGTAGAAAAATGATAGTAGTAATTTTTCCTTACTATCTATGACCTCACCACCTATGGGTGGAAGCTTAGGTCTATGGTACCAAACATGAGTTCTCTTGCATTACATGGGCCTTAAGTCCAATTATGCAAGATGCCAGAGAGAAAAGTAATACATAGTCCTACCCAGCTATGGAACCGACAAACCATAACAATGACTCACCCTCAAGGTATTCCCAATGGTACGATACTGGTATTTATCTCTTGGGTAATGCATATTTTCCCTATGCATATTTTCTAGTTAGGTTCATTGAGACTTTTAAAAAAATTATTTATTTTCATTCTTTAATCCTTTTTTACAGTTCAGACTATATCTCCCTCCTGATCTGCCCCCTGACCACTCCTCATCCCATACCTCCTCCTCACCTGTCTCCAAAGAATGTCCTCACTCTACCACCCCCCCAACCCCACCAGCTCTCCCCATTCTCTGGGGCCTCAAGTCTCTCCAGGGTTAGGTGCATCTTCTCTCACTGAAGCCAGACCAGACAATCCTCTGCTGTATATGTGTCGGGGCCTCATATCAGCTGGTGCATGCTGCCTGGTTGGTGGCTCAGTGTCTGAGAGATCTCAGGGGTCCAGGTCAGTTGAGACTGCTGGTATTTTCATGGGGCCGCCTTCTTCCTTAGCTTCTTCCAACCTTTCCCTAATTCCACCACAGGGGTCTCTGGCATATAGAAATTTGGAGTAAGAAGTTATTCCTGTTCTGAATGGGGACTAGTTAGTAGGGTAGTAGAGAGCTAGAGGGGTGCATATGTGTGTGCATGTGCACGCGCATATGTGCATGTATATGTGTGTGCATGTATGTGTGTGTGTAAATGTGTGTGTGTATGAGTGGGTTCAAGTGTGTGCATGCATGTGCATGCGTATGTGTGCATGTGTGTGTGCATGTGTGTTCATGTGTGTGTGCATATGTGTGTGTGCATGAGTGTGCATGTGTGTGTGCATGAGTGTGTGCATGTGTATGTATGTGTGCATGTGTGTGTATGAGTGGGTGCATGTGTGTGTATGTGAGTGGGTGCATGTGTGTGAGTATGTGCATTCGCATGTGCGTGCGCATGTGCATGTGTGCATGTGTTATGTATCAAGGAGGAAGGATGAGTTTATGACTGTCTTTAGGGTGGAATTGCTTAGTAGGTTTCCTTTCAGTCACCTCATCTCTGGAATGCAGGATTCTTAGCCTATGTCATACAATTTGACTATCAAATTGATAGTAATATACTAGAAAAATATTTTACAGGAATTCGGAGAAATGTCTATTGGGAATGGAAAATTTTAATAATGAAAAGGAAGTTTTCTTTGTTTTGGTCTCGTTCTTTTTTCACTGTTTATAATACGAGGACATCAGAAACCAGAAAGTCTTATTGTTAGCATTCTTTTGCATTTGCACATGTCCCCACACTTCTTGGTGTTCTTCCACAAGGTGCCATTTGTCTCGCTTTCTCTGAAATACATATGCGCAAGTTGTGTATGGTTTAGCTTTCACTGCAGGACTTGCTAGTTTTAGTAAGAGTCAGTAGCTGGCTAAGTAAAAACATTAAAATGGAGGGAGAAAAGTTAGGGAGAAAAAGATAAAAACTAAATTGAAGGGAGGGCAGGAGGAAGGAGAGAGGGTGAAAGGAAGGAAAGAGCAGGGTCGGGGGAAGGAAGTGAGTGGGATGGAAGATGAAAGAGGAGAGAGATAGAGATACAGTTGTGGATTATAAAGTCTCCTCAGTGATTTATTAGTGACTTATAGGTACTAAAAGGAGTGTGTTTGAAGATATTATTGCCATAAAGCATAGTAACATTTAAGACCATTAAATATTAGAAGATTGAGAGAAGATTACCACTTTTTCCTTCTGTGATTTGCTATTAATTTATTATTTCTGTATGTAATTGTGTGTGTGTGTGTGTGTTTCTTTTCTGGTGCTAGGAATTGAACTTAGTGCAGGTAATTTTACATTGTGGTCTTTTATATATAGATATTTTGGCAACAAACAAAAGATCATGTTTATTTTTATTTATTTGTTTGTTTGTTTGTTTGTTTTTGTTTTTTTGTTTTTTCAAGACAGGGTTTCTCTGTATAGCCCTAGCTGTCCTGGAACTCACTTTGTAGACCAGGCTTGCCTCAAACTCAGAAATCTGCCTGCCTCTGCCTCCAGAGTACTGAGATTAAAGGCGTGCGCCACCACGCCTGGCAAGATCATGTTTAATACAACTTTACAACTCTGTTTTTGTGATTCAGCTTGAATGGGTACACCTCTTTTCATGCAAGAAGAATATATCTTTATGTTGATCCTGTGTTTGAAGATAGCTGGAATATAACAATATTCAAAGAAATGCTTTTGCATGGGGAAATTTATATTAAAACTTAAGCCTCATTTGAATATAGATTCATATTTTAATAAATTAAAATGACTAAGGGTATAATTTTAGAGTGTGATAATTTTCCTCGTGCATAGTATCTATATTCCCGTTTGAACTTTTATAGGAGTCCATGGGAAAGAGCTATGATGGGAGAGCTTACGTCATCACGGGCATGTGGAACCCCAACGCACCAATATTTCTGGCTCTTAATGAAGAAACGCCCAAAGGTGACTTAACATATTTCTTATTACTTCATAATTTTCATTGTGAACAATCTTGTTTTATTACATTTTTAGAAAGTACTGATGCCTATTTAAATTGAAGATATACTTATCTAGAATATTTGTGAATATTTATGAAGTTCCTTTTTGTCTTTTTTCATGCTTTTGTGGAGAAAACTATTAGTTCAAACAAATCCTTTGAAAGTCACATTGGTTGCTCATATCTGATATGTGAGAAGCATTGACTTGTGCTTTCTATATGACTGTAAAGTTGGTTGTTTTTTTGGGTGAGTGTGATGGAGGAGGGTGACATACACGCAAACAGATTTCGGAAATTTGTGTATCTTTGTTTACCATTTTAACTAAGAAGTGTACATTACTAACATTTTTATTATTTATTCAGTCTAGGATTTAGATCTTTGATCTGCCCTTAAACTAAATTTAAAGAGTTACTTGATTTATAGTTTTATTGAAAATGCTTTATTTTTATTCTGTTAAATTGTATATTTATAAGACATTGTCTTATTTCATCTTTTTTTTTTTTTTTTTTTTTTTTTTTTGAGACAGGGTTTCTCTGTGTAGCCCTGGCTGTTCTGGAACTCACTTTGTAGACCAGGCTGGCCTCGAACTCAGAAATCCGCCTGCCTCTGCCTCCTGAGTGCTGGGATTAAAGGTATGCGCCACCACGCCTGTCTTATTTCATCTTTAATTTTATTTATTTAGGCCCTTATTTTATGCCCAGAGTTGACTTTTGGCTAAAGACAGGAAGCATCAATTATTACTAATAGCAAGATATGCTCTCCTAGTGAAGAACATTGGAATAACTTTCTCTATTATCTGCCATGTCCCCAGCTCAATTAATTTTTTTGAGGCTATATGTGCATTCTGAACAATGAAAGTATTTGATTCTTCAGAGTTTTTTCTCTCAATTCATACCACACAGAGATGTTTATATTAGCAGTACTCTGTTGTGCAGGTTTTATATGAGAGGGTTGAGCATCTCCTCTAGTTTGCAATCACCAAACAGACCCATCAGTTTCTGTCATTCCTGTTCCAAGATTGAAAGAATGCATCTTTGATTTTCTAGTGATTGTATAAGAAACCTGATAATTTTAGAGTAAAATTTATCTTCAAGTTTTATTTGTTTATATTTTTTCATTGCTGGGAATTCAACCCCAGGCCTTTTCCAATTTTCTCCAGTCTTTGTGTTTTATATTAAGGATTTGACTTGGAGAATGGAATCAGACATCTGTCAGGAGTTTAGACACTTGATTGTGATAGAGTAGTCAGTGCCCGAGGAACAGTCTTGGAATACTTGATTACATACTTATCCATACTTAACCATACTTAATGGTTAGCAAGTATTTAAAAATAAATATCTAGAAGGAAATATGCTTGTCTAGATATATAATTCATGTGTAACTTATTAGACCTTATTTTCTTCAATAACAAGGAATAATAAAACCCAGAAATTTTCTATCGCAGATAAACGGGTGTACATGACCGTTGCAGTGGACATGGTGGTCACAGAGGTGGTGGAGCCAGTCCGTTTTCTCCTGGAGACAGTAGTTCGTGTATACCCTGCAAATGAGAGATTTTGGTATTTCAGCAGAAAGACTTTCACAGAGACTTTCTTCATGAGGTTGAAACAGGTAGGATGCTTTTGTTCTTGTGTATAGTAGTACTGCTTTATCTCTCTCTTGACAGGGTCTCATACATCCCAGGATGGCTTCACACTGATAAATGTAGCTAAAGAGGATCTTCAGCTTGTCTCTACCTCCCCAGTGCTGGGATTATAGATGCATGCCACTACAGCCTATGCATTGTTAGGGGTCAAACCTAGGACCTTGGTCACACCAGCCAAGCACTCTGCGTACAGCTGTGGTATAGCCCTAGGCCATCTGCCTTTGTTTTTCTTTATATGCAAATAGAACCCCTTATATCACAACTAAAGGCAATGAAATTCCTCAAAAAAAAATCAAGTGGTATGTGAAGCCAACCAATGGAATGTGTGAAAACTGCACATTTTGATAATACACAAGTTGTTATGTATCTTAATAAGCCTGAACTCATGTGCCTGTAGACTGTTGCCATATGGAAAGATCTCCCATGCTCATGGATTGGCAGGATCAATATAGTAAAAATGGCTATCTTACCAAAAGCAATCTACAGATTCAATGCAATCCCCATCAAAATTCCAATTCAATTCTTCAACGAATTAGAAAGGGCAATCTGCAAATTCATCTGGAATAACAAAAAAACCTAGGATAGCAAAAACTCTTCTCAAGGATAAAAGAACCTCTGGTGGAATCACCATGCCTGACCAAAAGCTGTACTACAGAGCAATTGTGATCAAAACTGCATGGTACTGGTATAGCGACAGACAAGTAGACCAATGGAATAGAATTAAAGACCCAGAAATGAACCCACACACCTATGGTCACTTGATCTTTGACAAGGGAGTAAAAACCATCCAGTGGAAAAAAGATAGCATCTTCAACAAATGGTGCTGGCACAACTGGCAGTTATCATGTAGAAGAATGCGAATTGATCCATTCCTATCTCCTTGTACTAAGGTCAAATCTAAGTGGATTAAGGAACTCCACATAAAACCAGAGACACTGAAACTTATTGAGGAGAAAGTAGGGAAAAGCCTCGAAGATATGGGTACAGGGGAAAAATTCCTGAATAGAACAGCCATGGCTTGTGCTGTAAGATCGAGAATCTACAAATGGGACCTAATAAAATTGCAAAGCTTCTGCAAGGCAAAAGACACCATCAATAAGAAAAAAAGGCCACCAACAGATTGGGAAAGGATCTTTACCTATCCTAAATCAGATAGGGGACTAATATCCAATATATATAAAGAACTCAAGAAGGTGGACTCCAGAAAATCAAATAACCTCATTAAAAAATGGGGCTCAGAGCTGAACAAAGAATTCTCACCTGAGGAATACCGAATGGCAGAGAAGCACCTGAAAAAATGTTCAACATCCTTAATAATCAGGGAAATGCAAATCAAAACAACCCTGAGATTCCATCTCACACCAGTCAGAATAGCTAAGATCAAAAATTCAGGTGACAGCAAATGCTGGCGAGGATGTGGAGAAAGAGGAACACTCCTCCATTGTTGGTGGGATTGCAAGCTTGTACAACCACTCTGGAAATCAGTCTGGCAGTTCCTCAGAAAACTGGATATAGTACTACCGGAGGATCCCGCAATACCTCTCCTGGGCATATATCCAGAAGATGTTCCAACCGGTAAGAAGGACACATGCTCCACTATGTTCATAGCAGCCTTATTTATAATAGCCAGAAGCTGGAAAGAACCCAGATGCCCCTCAACAGAGGAATGGATACAGAAAATGTGGTACATCTACACAATGGAGTACTACTCAGCTATTAAAAAGAATGAATTTATGAAATTCCTAGCCAAATGGATGGACCTGGAGGGCATCATCCTGAGTGAGGTAACCCAATCACAAAGGAACTCACACAATATGTACTCATTGATAAGTGGATATTAGCTCAGAAACTTAGGATACCCAAGATATAAGATACAATTTGCTAAACGCATGAAACTCAAGAAGAACGAAGACCAAAGTGTGGACACTTTGCCCCTTCTTAGAATTGGGAACAAAACACCCATGGAAGGAGTTACAGAGACAAAATTTGGAGCTGTGTCGAAAGGATGGACCATCTAGAGCCTGCCATATCCAGGGATCCATCCCATAATCAGCTTCCAAACGCTGACACCATTGCATACACTAGCAAGATTTTGCTGAAAGAACCCAGATATAGCTGTCTCTTGTGAGACTATACCGGGGCCTAGCAAACACAGAAGTGGATGCTCACAGTCAGCTATTGGATGGATCACAGGGGCCCCAATGGAGGAGCTAGAGAAAGTACCCAAGGAGCTAAAGGGATCTGCAACCCTATAGGTAGAACACCATTATGAACTAACCAGTACCCCGGAGCTCTTGACTCTAGCTGCATATGTATCAAAAGATGGCCTAGGCGGCCATCACTGGAAAGAGAGGCCCATTGGACTTGTAAACTTTATATGCCCCAGTACAGGGGAATGTCAGGGACAAAAAGTAGGAGTGGGTTGGTAGGGGAGTGGATGGGAGGGTATGGGGAACTTTTGGGATAGCATTGGAAGTGTAAATGAGGAAAATACCTAATAAAAAGTATAAAAAAAAAGAAATAATAATCAGTAAAAGACAAAGATTTCTTATTTTATCTACAATTACTTGAAACACTAACCTTCTAACAAAATAAAATAAAGAACAACAAAACCCAACATCACCTCCCCAAAATAAATAGAAAAATTTTATGCTTAAAAATGTAATTGTATCTGATAGTGATCTCTATTTGCCATATTTAGTAACCCACATTAGTTGATTTTTCTCATTTTGATCATCAGTTAGAGTATTTAAGTTTACTTTCATATTAAGTCAAAAAATTTATGTTCCTGTGGCATTCTTAAATTAGTCACCTTAGAAGATAAGATATAATTTTGAAAATTGGAAATGGATTTTCTTTTTCATCTTGTTCTCACTCTTATTCTGATCACAATTTCCCTCCGTCGTCTCCTTCCAGGTTGTCCTTACCTCCTTACCCATCCAACTCCAAGCTGCCTTTTTCTTTTTTGTCTCTTTTCTTTTCTTTTTAAGAAAGAAACAGGCAAATTGAAAATAAAAACAGAATAGGACAAAATAAGAGCAGGGGGCGGGCGGTAGGGAGAGGAATGAGAAGCACATGCCTATAAAGAAAACTCATAAAAGTACAAAATTGGAAACCACAGTATGAAAACAAAAGACCAGCAAGGAGAAAAGTGTTCAGACAAAGGACTTTGAGCAAAAATACCACTGAGTTAATTTTGTGTTGACCAACTATTCCTAGGCATGGGGCCAGCCCTTTAACTATAGTTTGTATGCCCAAACTATATAGTTTTAAACACCATTGGAGAAGACTATCTATCTATCTATCTATCTATCTATCTATCTATCTATCTATCTATCTATCTATCTATCTATCTATCTATGTGAGCAGTTGTCAGTTGGAGCTAGCTCCCGGGTTAGGGGTGGGAGCTTGTATCCACTTCTTCTGTCATATCTGAGATCCCATCTGGCTTAGATCCGTACAGATCTTTCTGCCTCTGCCTCCTGAGTGCTGGGATTCAAGGCATGTGCCACCACTGCCTGGCTTTGTTTGACACGGAGTCTCCAACTTGCAGTGATCCCCTGCCCCTGCCTTCCAAGTACTGGAATTATAAGTGTATACCACCATACCCTGGTATTTTAATTATTATTATTAGATATACAGGCCATATATATGCTGCCACAGGCTTTGTGAGTTTATATGTATGTTAGTCCTTTTGTGTTTGAAAGGCATTAAAACATGTAATTTTTGTTTTGTATTAAATGAGAAAGATAATGGGAAAATAATGCAAATTCTAATAGTGTCAGTTTATAAAATGTCTGTATTTAGTGTGTAAAATTCTTCATGTTTTTTTTTTTGTTGTTGTTGTTAGTAGTCCTGGTCTCCCAAATTTTATACTATTTTCAACCTTGTAACTGTAGTATGCAAAATGCAATGTGACCATATCAGCAAGTAAACACAGGAGTCATTTCTCAAGTTTCATATTAAAAAATGTGTCAAAGCTCAATGCGACCTCATGTAGTAGGTAATTTGAAATTACCATGGTTTTATCTTTTATTATTTTAGCTGGTAGTTTTCATCAGTTTTTATTGCTGTGTGGAGTAGTTTTGTAGCATATTATAAAGAACATTATAGGGGCATTATTCAAAACTTCAATCTTCCAAACATGTTTTAATGTTTTATGAGATTTCCCCTCTTTTATCTCCCATCTGCCCATCTTTTCTGCTTTCTTTTTTTTTTCTTCTTTTCTTGTTTTTGGTTGCTTGTTAGCATTGTCAGGGGATTCATTATTTCAAAGTTATACAGATGATATTGAATGATGGAACTTTGCCTATCTTATTGCTTGTTCAGTATTTTGTTGAGAGTGTGCATATCCGTGCACATCCATGTCTGTGAGGTGTACATGTGTGTGCAGAGGCCCGAGGTCACACTCAGGTGTGGCTCTCAGGCACTTGCTTTTACCTCGTCTTTTGAGACATCATTACTAGCTAAACTTGGAGCTTGCCCTTTCAATAGGCCGGCCAGCCAGCCTTCTCCGGGAGCTTGTGTTTCCATCTCCACACTGGGATTGCGCGTCCAGTATCTGGCCATCTCTAATGTGAGTGCTGAGGCTTGCACTGGCTTCTTCATGATTTCGTGGCAGCAGCTTACAAACCAAACTCTCCTCCCCAGTTCCTAGTACATCACTCAACGTTCGGAAATCTGTTCCCTATAAAATGATTTCTGCATTTTGTAGTTTCAAAATGTATGGGAAGTTTGTTTGTTTGTTTGTTTATTGGACGCAAGGTCTGGAAGCTCAGGCTGGCTACAACCTCACTATGTAGATGAAGATGGCCTTAGATTATTTTTTTTTTCTAATCCTTCTGTCTCTTTCTTACAAGTCCTGGGGTTGTAAGTGTATGGTATCATATCAGGTTTTCTGTGATGATGGAGATTGAGCCCAAGCCCTTTTGGGATGATAATCAAACACCGTGAAATGCAGTAAAATCGGTGGAAACAAATTTGTTTTAGGCATTGAGGAACAGGCATGTAGAGGTAGGAACTTGGAAAATGTGACATTTCCTTGACTAAATGCATAGTCTTGTTAGGCACCTTTGAGAATCAGAGAAACAGGAGACTGGGGAAGTAGGTGGGTTTCTGTACAGTAGGTTACTTTTTAGATCAATGAGTCAGCAGCACTGAACACATGCATAGCTTTAACTTCTCTTATTCTGGGGATATGTGATCAGTTACAAGGAACGATCTGAGGCAGCTACACAAATTAAAATAAAATCAACAAAAAGCAGAAAAACTGATGTTATAAAAGAAATGCTTATTAGTTTTAAAGTAATCTTAAACAAGGTTATCTATGATACAGTCATTTGGGAAATAACATTGACACCAGGATAAAATGTATAAAGTAAATGTACATTTCTTCCTATCTCTGCCTCCCTGTCTCTTCCTGTTTTTTGAGAGAGGATTTTCACTCTGTAGCTCCAGCTGATCTGGAACTCATTTTGTAGCCCAGGTTGGTCTCAAATGTGATAGCAGTGTGCCTGCCTCAGCCTCCAAATTGCTGAGATTATAGGCACGAACACTGTTTCCAGCTCTAGATTGGCATTTCATAAAACAAAATTAGTAAGGTTTGAAGAATTGAAATAATATCTATTGGCACATCTGATGCCATGTTAAACAAATTTTCTGAAAAACATTATGTTGCTTATTATAGATATTTTCAACTCTAATAATAATGGTGTTTATTTACTGGAACATCTGTTCTGAAATGATATTCTGAATTTTATATTTGGCTTTAAAAGAATCACCTCTCATTTATGTGTTTGTTAGATTGCATGTGTTTTGGTTTTAAACAGATGAAATAAGCATTTAGAGATTACATATAAACCCAGTGTGTCAGATGGGCTGCTCTTCAACAGACAGTAAATCCTTTCCTCTCTCTAAGCCTTAGTTTTCTTCCTTTAAATTTAGAGTGTGGACTGATAGCATTGTTGAAGGCATTTCTGACATTGGGATTATTGAGCTACAGGGAAGACAATTCAGTGACTGTCACAGGCAGTCACTGAAGGACAGATCACTTTTGCCATATGTGGTATAGTATTTACAATAACGGAATACCGTTTAAACTAAGCCCCCAACTCCACAGGATCTTTGTTGTATTAATAAGGAAGTATATAAGAAGCATTGATAGCTATGCATATGGTATCTGCCAGATGAAAAGAATGTCCTTTACTGTGGTGTTTTAGATGTAGGGGACCACAGCAGTAAAATGCCATAGGTAAAAGCTCCTTTGAGGAAATATACACCAGTTCCTATAAGCTTTGTAGAAACGGAGAGTAGAATCTATGTTCACATTTAATTAATTAATTAATCAAATCAATTAACTAATTCATTTAATTAATTAAAATTTTTGATGTGCATTGTTGTTTTGCTTGCATTTGTGAGGGTATTGGACTCCTTGGAACTGGAGTTGCAGACAGTTGTGAGCTGCCATGTGGGTGCTGGGAATTGAACCCCTCTTGCTCTGGAAGAGCAGCCAGTGCTCTTAATTGATGAGCCATCTCCCCTGTCCACTTGTGTTCACATTCAAGATAACATGTTTATTAGTGGTTTTGTTTAATTTTTAATTTGTAAAAAAGATTTTGTAAAGGTTCTTACTAAGATGTCTAGGTTGACCTCAAACATTACAGTTCTCCTTCATTATAATGTTTCCTGAATAGCTGGGATTGTAGATATATTCAGTTTCACTGAGCTGTGTTATTGTGACCAACCAAAGATGCTTTCTCTCCAAAATGAATAGAAGACAATACTATGGTGTTGGACTTTTTAAAATTAAAATTTTTATTAGGAAAACTGATTGCTGAAAAAGGCAAATTCATTTTCTCTAGGGATGAGACCCTTGGTAGGTTATGCAATCCCAAGTGGTCAACCCTAAACACATGTATATAAGCAACAGTAAATGCACTCAGTAGCTTCTATGAATGTGTACGTGTGGGTTGGAAGGAGGAGAGACAGGGGTGGGAATGATACCAACATAGCACTTACATTTGATATTCTAGGAAAAAAAACCCTTAAAAAACGTAAAGTAGAAGTAGAGTGGAGATAATATCTATCTTATAGTGTTGTTTAGTTGTTAACTCATTTAGTCATTCGACAAACATTAAATGCTTCTTCAGTGACATAAATTGATTTAGGCTCTGTCCTAAGTGTAGGTTTAATGTTAAATTATCATAATATTTTCTTGATATCTCTATAAAATTGCTGCCATATTGGCTGAGGGTTTTTTGGCTCAACTTAATTTAGAAATGATGAGAAGGGAGAGAAGTAGTGTAGCTCTGACCATTGGCTCTCAGCAGCTGGTGGGTGTTAACAGTTTTCCAAGCTGCTCTTGGCAGGACCTCTGAGCAAACAGTAGCTGGAGGCAGTGGTTGCCAGAAGCTTTTGGCAGCCCTCCACTGCTTGAGTAGTAACCGCTGGCAGCTCTGGATCTTCTCCAGCAGCTTTGCTGGAACACTCCCAGGCAGCACAGAGTTTGATAGTCTCTGGATGCTAGGCATTCTGTAGGCCTGTACCTCTTGGTAGTAATATTGTCAGATAAGCTCATTCTGCTCAAGGTACAAAGGATGAATGGTGGATCCGATGTAGCTTGATAGGTAGAGTGCTTGATAGCATGCAGGAAGCCATGGGTTTGAGCCATGTTGACCAAGCATGTTGTCATCTATCCATCATTCCAGCACTCAGAAGGTAGATGTACGAGAACCATGAGTTCAAGGTCATTCTTGTTTATATAGCAGGTTCCAGATCATCCTGGGCTACATGGAACCCTGGCACAAACAAAGAGTTGGCAAGAAAACCACTCCAGCAAGGCTTTATTAGGGCCTATGCTGATGGGACAGAGCAGGGATACATTTTCTAGACTGGTCTGAAAAGGATATAAAGAAAATAAAATTAAGTAATAGCAAGAAAAAGAACAGGAAAAAATGAGTCAAAACACAAGCACACACATCCCTCTGCCATCTAGCCACGGTACTTTGGTTGCAGAAGTTTCTTTGTTAAAGAAAAAAAAAAAAAGCCCTGCATATATAGAGCTGAAAGGGCAGGCCTCTGTACATGTAATCTTCTGAGTACTAACACAGACTTTCTGCACCGGCATACTGGGCTTGTCTGTGCTGACACTAGAGAGATGTTCTTCAGGGACTGGGGTGGGGACATCTAAAGTGGTTGCAGCACTGGTGGGGAAGGATATGGCGTGGTCAAAGTAGTGCTCCAGTGAGGTATTCTAATTGACCATGACAGCTGTGGCAGTGGAGCAAGGTTTTCCCAGCAGCTGTTACAGTATTACATCAGTTTTTAGGGTACCCATGGATGTAGTAGGAATGGGTACATCCTCTAAACTCAGCTATTGTAGTTCCCAAGGCTTCAAGTGGGGTTTTTCTGATGGTGGCAACGATGACAACCTGAATGGGCCACTGACTTAGCTTCTAATTGATAGCCCCCTGTGGCATTTGTGGAGATTATGATGTTAGTATTCTGGCTTCTAGTACCTCTGAGGGGTTATGGAGAAGTGGTAATGATGATTATAGTTCAGTCTGTATTAGAAGGCCATAAGAATGGTAGCTCCAGCCTCTAGTGTGCATCCTCAGCTTAATCAGAGTATCATGGTTAGGGTTTTATTGCTGTGAAGAGAATCTATGACCAAGGCAGTCCTAACAAAGACAAACATTTTTTTTTAATTTTTTTAAAAAATTTTTTGTTAGGTATTTAGCTCATTTACATTTCCAATGCTATACCAAAAGTCCCCCATACCCACCCACCCCCACTCCCCTACCCACCCACTCCCCCTTTTTGGCCCTGGCGTTCCCTTGTACTGGGGCATATAAATTTTGCGTGTCCAATGGGCCTCTCTTTCCAGTGATGGCCGACTAGGCCATCTTTTGATACATATGCAGCTAGAGTTAAGAGCTCCGGGGTACTGGTTAGTTCATAATGTTGTTCCACCTATAGGGTTGCAGATCCCTTTAGCTCCTTAGGTACTTTCAAAGACAAACATTTAATTGGGGCTGGCTTACAGTTTCAGAGGTTTAGTCCATTTTCGTCATGATGGAAAGCATGGCAGTGTGCAAGGAGACTTGGTACTGGAGGATCAAGAATTCTATATCTTGATCTGAAGGCAGCCAGGAGACTAGATTTGTCATACTGGGCAGAGCTTCAAAAAAAAAAAAAAAATCTCAAAGCCTTGCCTCCATAGTGACACACTTCCTCTAATAAGGCCACACCTCTTCCAATAAGGACACACGTCCTAATAGTTCCACTCCCTGTGGCCAGGCATTCAAATATATGAATCTCTGTGGGCCAAACCTAGTCAAACCACCACATTTCACTTCCTGCCCACCTCAACCTTGTAGATACTACATAATAGAAAATATATTTAGTCTAACTTCAAAAGTCCCCATAGACTATTACAGTCTCAACAATGTTTAAAAGTCCAAAGTTCAAAGTCTCTTCTGAGATTCATTCAATCTCTTAACTCCCTATAAAATCAAAATCAAAAAACAAATCATAAGATATATGTTACCATTCCAAGATGTCATAGTGAGGAGATACCAGAACAAAGCAAGACCAAAACCAGATGGGCAAACGCCAAACTCTGAATCTCTGTGTCTGATGTCAGAGCATTCTTTATATCTCCACTCTTTTCAGCTGTGTTGATTGCAACACACTTCTTTCTCTTGGGATCGTTCCATTCTCTGTTAGCAGCTTTCCTCGGCAGGTATCCAATGGTTCTGGGCTCTGGCATCTCTTACATCTAGGGGTCTTCAAGGCAACTTCAATATCATTGCTTCATGCAGTGGCCTCTCAAGGCCTCTGTGCAGGGACACCCCGCCACACATCTGGCCTACGTGATTTTTCTTGGTTAGAGAGGGATATTCCATAATCCCTTCTATTCTTGAGTCTAAAGCCAGAGCCACGTGGTTGAAGCTGCCAAGTTCTGTTCCTTGTTGAGGCTGGAACATGGCGTCTTCATTCAGTTACAGCTTTACCAGCTTTCTGTTTTCCATGATTTCCTTCACTGCCTAAGCTTGGGTGTCCTAGAACTTGCTCTGTAGATTATGCTTACCTTGAACTCAGAGATCTGTATGCCTCTGTCTCCTGAATGCTGGAATTAAAGGTGTGCACCAACAAGTCTGTATCTAAGCTTTCTTTAATACCTTTTCACAAGAAGGAAGCTTATCTGGGTAGGATCTTGTCCCCAAGGTTTCCATTTCCTTAATTCTATTTAACATCTTTAATCTGGTTATCTCATTAAACACAGGATTTAGCTCCATTCTATTTCTTGGTGCTGCTTTAATACTTGAATCATACATTTTGCATTTTTTTCCTTTCTCAGCTTGCTATGTTTGATCAAAATGCTCTTCGTAAGAATGTACCACAAGAAACAACAATATGAACTAACCAGTACCCCCAGAGCTCGTGTCTCTAGCTGCATATGTAGCAGAAGATGGCCTAGTCGGCCATCACTGGAAAGAGAGGCCCATTGGACTTGCAAACTTTATATGCCCCAGTACAGGGGAACACCAGGGCCAAGAAGTGGGAGTGGGTGGGTAGGGGAGTGGGGGGGGTATGGGGGACTTTTGGGATAGCATTGGAAATGTAAATGAAGAAAATACCTAATTAAAACAAAACAAAAATAAGAATGTACCACAAGAAAGAGTCTATGTTAGGCTGTTTTGAGATTTCCTTAATCTGATTCTCTTCACTTTTGCTTCAGACAAAGGTAAAGCAGCCACATTCATTCTTCACCAAAATATCATAAGAATGATTTCTAGGCAACATACAAACACTTCCTCTGAAATCTCTTGAGCCAGGCCTCCACAGTTCAAATCACTCTTAGCACCACTGTCTACCATGTTCCTATTAGCATGGCCCTTTAAGTCACACTTAAATCATTCAACTGATTGTCTAATCCATAGTCACAAAGTCCACATTTTTCTAAACAAAAACATGCTTATCACAGTAATACCCCACAGTCTCAAAGTCCATATTCTTTTAAACAAAAAAAGATGGTCAGACCTATCATAGCAACACCCCAGTTCCTAGTACCAACTTCTTTCTATCTTAGTTGGGTTTATTGCTGTGAATAGACTGGGGGATCTGCCAGGATGTGTTTCAGAGCATAGACTATTAGTATAGTCACAAACAAGCACAATACATGTCAGGGCAACTATCATAGCTATCCCCGTCTTTGAGAGGGATATTCTTTTTGGGAGGCTACAGGTAGCCTATGGTGTTACAAGTGGTGAGGCCCTCAGCTCTCATCTTTACCCTACCTCCACCCTTGTTTATAGTCCTTGTCTAACTTACTGTGTGTACCTTAGGGTGGTGGCATCTGCAGCTGAGCCACTCACCATAGGAAAGGGTCCTTGACAGCTCTCTGCTAAGCATCTGAGCATTTGAGCCTTGCTCCTAATAATCTGTAACCTGTTGAAGATGAATAAATGGAAAAAGCATTTTAAAAACAAAGGCAGGGAGTGATGAACAGCCTATGAAAATCTGAATTTAAAGACATTTTGATGTGTATTACCCAAGAGAATATAGCCCTTAATTCTCTGGAGGAAACCAAAGTCTGGTAACATTAGCATTCTTCAGTAAATAGTATAGAATTTACTCCTGTGATGGTTAATCTTGACTAGTGGGTGGTACCGTTCTATGGGCTTGGGTCTCATTCTGAATTAAAGGGAGAAAGCATGTTGAGCATAAGCACCCATCATTCTCTGTTTGCTGATTGTGGTTGCTGTGTGACTAATCATCTCACTTTCCTGCCACTATATCTTTTCTATCTGATGGATGAGTCCTCAAGAGACCTCACCCTTGCTTAAATTGTATTGGTCAAATATTTGCAGCCACAAGGAAAATAACTAATACATATTCTCTAGCCAGTACCTTATAAAGAAAATGACCCTGTTGGTGTTGGGGGTGGAGATTGGGAATGCCTGACTCAAAATCTTTTCTCTGTTGGGTGTCTCTGACTTTTCATTATGTTGGAAACAAAATATTTTAAGAACTAAGTGGGTATTAAAATGGGTAAATAGAAATGAACCACATGTGACATGAAGTTAGAAGAAGAGGGGATTGTTTTGTAAGAGAAGGTACCAGCAAAATGAGAGCAAGAGGATATATTGTAAGAGGGAAATGAATAAGAACAAACTGTAATGGTATATGTTAAAATGTCATAATGAAACACATTACTTTCTCTGTGAATTTATGCTTAATAGAAATAAATTAAAAATACATAAAATGAAAATTATCATTGAAGATGCTTTTCAATTTGTACCTTTAAAAATAAATATACTCAATCAGTACATAACCAAGAGAAATTAAATAATAATGATAATTATCTTTTTCTGTAGAAAGATGAAAATTAAAATTATAGAGTACTTACTGTGGGAGAATAAAATATAGAATGTACTTTTGTTTGTTTTTCTGATGTGTACTTCTGCTTAGGTTGTCATTCTTGTTTGTCTTGTGCAGAGGCAAACTAAACCTGTCTGGAAACAAATCCTCTCACATGATTTATAGACACAATTTTGTTAAAAAACAAAAGATCTTAGATATCAGATTTACTTAACTTTTTCCCACCTAGGATTCCTTTTTGCATGAAAAATTTGTATGCTAAACTAGGCATATAGATACATAAAATTAAAATATAAATAAAGCATTTGCTGGTAAGTAATTAATAAATTTATTGTATAACAATTCTTTGTAATTTGTAAATAAACAGTTTACATGCTAATAAGTTGCATGTGCTTATTTGCTTTTACATAAGTGAATAAAATATTTACTGAATATCTTGATACTTAAGAATGTGGAACATCTTCAGAACTTTCAAAATTGATTGGTATTTTGATTTTATGATTAATATTGAGAATACTGCTTTTTGCATTCTAAAGTACAGTTAATGCCTTTTAAAAAATTGTTGGAAATTCTGATACTAAAAAAAATTCATGTTTTTTTAAAAATGAAACTCAATCATTAACTCAAAGACTAATTTTAAAATCAAATATTGTAAAACAATATAATCTAAAGTGTACTAACTTGATAAAGTAACATGTTGAAGAATGATGGTAGGAAAATGTGAAAAAAAATCTTTGTTTTTTATAAACTCTATTTCTAACCATATGTGTAATAAAAATGCTGTTCTGTTTCTAACCATATGTGTAATAAAAATGCTGTTCCTAAGATTTAGCCTCCACAGATCTGAGCCATTGGGTTTCAGGAGGGTCTGACGATGTTGTGTGACATGAAGGGATGTGCAGGGAACAGTGCATATGTTGTATTTAGAACCAGGGCTTTAGTGACGTCATATGATGTGATGGGGGGTGGTTTGCTGCCAGAAAAACATGGGATTCATTGCATGATTGATTTTGAATTAAGTTTTGGTTGTTGTGTGTTTGGAAATCTTTCAGTATTGCCAAATTGTGACTTATGCATTCAGTTACATGATTCTCTGAAGGATATTGACTCAAAAATTAAGAAGCTGCTCTGTAGATACAATGGCTCACAGTTCAGCTTTGCACCAGATTTGCTGTGATCCTTTGAAAATAAGTCTTACTTCCTGGATCCTACCCTAAAGATCAAGACCAAAGATATTAATGTTTTAAATGTGAAGAAATTCTTACTCTCGTATCCTTACTCTTAAACAGTGTTATGATATATGGCTTCTGAAGATGTATGTACTAATACAGATATCACCATATTGTCCTTTGTATTTGATGATAGTCTATTATACTATAAAAGCTTTTGGAATTAATTTGCATAGCTGTAATGAATCTTTGTAAGTCAACTTATTCTTGACATAAATTTTAATATAAATCTGACAGTTTATTTCATAAATACAGAATTTTAGTTGTCTAAAAGTAAGATTGAAAATAAAATCATGTTACTAAAAGTACTTCATTTGAATCTTAGTTGCTAAGTGCAATATTTAGGTTCAGTACAGTATATTTGTATAGTTAACCCAGCCAAGTTGAGCCTGGTCATGAGTTGGTTCTTGCTCTGGAACAGAGCCAGCAGGGCATAGGCCTCTAGTCAGTGGCTGCTATGGGCATAAGGCTTGTATGTATAAAAAATATATATTTTACTTCATGTTCCTCTTTCAGGAAATATTCTCCCTACCAAGATAGTAGGGGATGTTCTCTCTGCCAAGGTTAATGATGGATTCCCTGATAATTAGAAGCAGCACGAATCCAAATCTGGGAGTCAAGGGTGTGTTCATGTCTCAGCAAAATTGTAAAGACCGTTTTGACCTTCAGGACAGATGCTGAGACCTTTAGGACAGCCCTTAACCCTGTAAGGAAAGATCTTTGAAAACACTGAGTTCAAGAATATATAATTTCTCAACTATGCAAAATACAAGGATGCAATATGAATTGTATAGGAGCTTCATAGATCTAAAAGAAGTCAGCTTGGGACAGAGCTAGTTTAGGGACAGGAGTGGCAGGGATCCCACCCAGCTAGCTCATTGTCTGTGCTGACAAAGGCAGGCAGATCTCTGAATTTATTTGCAATGTTAAAAAAAAAAGTGCTTGTCATCTCAATCTAAGAATCTAGGGGCTGGGGTCCAGGGATGCTGATTTATGGGATAATCAAAAGGGAACCTGGAGTAATGACTGAAATGATATGTAAATAAAAGACTGGGCTTTTGATCTGCAAGAGATGAACAATCCAGAGAGTTTATTAAAATCACAAGGAAGTCTGTCTGGAACAGAACTGAGAAAGAACTGTCTCAAGCAGAACATAGGCCATCAGCTTGTAACACACAATTTGATACCCCAGATCCCCCACCTCTCAAAAACACCTTCCTCAGAACCACTCCTCAAGTCAAGGCTAGTTCTTGGCAAACAGTACAGGTGAAACATTTAACTACAGTTGTAATACTTCTCTGTTATGACAGCAGGGTTCAGCAGTTGCAACTGAGACCATCTGGCTTGCAAAACCTAGGATAGATAGATAGATAGTTCCTGTATGACCTTTGTACAAAAAATTTGTTGATGTCTAAGAAAGATAATTACAGTGTTTACTTCCTGTCTTTGTACATTTTCTTGTCTTGGTGATGAAGTCCAGGCCAGGACTTTTTCACCAGATTCTAACCAGGAGTGGTGAATAATGAACATTGTTGTTTTGTTCTCCATCTCATAGGAAAGAACTCAGTGCCTTACCATTAATGTTAAAGTTAGTTGTAGGCCTTTTATTGGTTCTTGTTAATGGGGTGAGAAGACTTCATTATCTTCCTAGTTTGTTGAAGGGTTTTAAAAACATGAATGAATTATGAGTTTACATGTTTTGCATCAGTTGATGAGATCCTAGAGTCTTTGCTTTTTAATTGATTAATATCATGGCCTACGTTGACTTTTTCCCCCTTCCAACATTGAACTAGCTTTGCATTCCCCAGACAAGTTTCATTGGTTGTTATGTACCATTTTATTCATATTATTTATATATATACACACACACACACAAATATATACACATATATAATATACACACATATATATGTATATATAATTATATATGTATAATAGTGATTTGACTTTTATGTATTTGATTTATATTTAATTATAATTAAATTAATTATATAATTATAATTATATAATAATATAATATAAATAAATTAATTATATAAAGAGATAGATTTGCTTAATATATTTATGTATATAACTATCATTTTAAACATTTAACCATCATATTAATAGTTAATAATCCTAGTGTATGACTATTATATAATATTAATAGGATGTGTATTTATTGGCATAAATAATAGTGAGTTTCAATATGACATTTTTATGCATGTACATAGTGTATTTTGATCATAATCATATCCCCCTACTATCCTCTTTTGTTGTCTTCCTACTTTGATTAATCATCTTCTTCTCAGCTAGGTACATTTCCTTCACTGGAGTTGTTTACAGATATATGGCACCTCACTGGTTACTAAACCACTGGTGAAAACATCTCTCTTTCTCCATCAATCTTTAACTGCATATAAATCCTCAGGGGTGTGGAGGGTCTCAGGATCTCCTCACCTTCTCTTAGAGTATTTCTTTGTTAAGTCTTGTGCAGGTGATGACAGCTGCTATGCGTTCCAGGGTACTATAGCCATGTAATGTCCAAAAGTCAGTGTTCCATTCTGTCCTCTAACCCTGGCTCTCACATGTTTTCTGACCTTTATTCTTTGTTGTTCCTGAGCCTTGGATGGATGATATAGTTGTCCCATTTATAGCTGGGCATTCAAAAGTCATTTATTGTCAGTACTTTGAACACTTAATGAGACTCTGAAGTCACTGCTGATTGAGGCATAAAGGTATTATTACCGTAACTGATAGATAGTAGTACTAATTTGTGAGTTAGTTATTGAGAAAGCAGTTTTACAGCCAAGTCCATGTCCATATAGCAAAAGAAATACAATAGCTCTATCACTGTGGTCTATACCTACCTCATCTGTGAGCCTTTGTCTAAGATTGAATTCCCTCTTGTGGACCAGGCAAATATCCCTGTGTACTGTGTGTAGATGTTACTCACTAGTATGTCTTGCTACATTTTCATTTTAATTCAGTTTGAAATGTAAGATCAAACATTCCTCTTTGTATATTTTTTTAAAGACAGGATCGCATAATGAACTAATGAGCTTCCTATGTAGCTGAAGATGACCTTGAACTCCTGATCCCCTGTCTCCACTTCCCAAGTGCTAGGGGTGCAGATGTGTACTGCCATGGTACAGTTGGTAGTGTGCTTTCTGGGCAAGCATGCAGACCTGAATTCAGATCCTAAGCCTAGAAAAGAAAATGGCCACATAGAGTTCAGGCCATCAGTTGGCAAGTCTAGCTGCTAGTTCTTTCTCACTATGAGATAACCAGTAATGAATCAAACATTTGTTGTCGGCCCTAAAACTTGTGAAGTCTTAAAGAATAATTGGATTATGTCAAAATGTTTAGTAAGTTGAATTTGTTAATATAATGCTATATGATTCTCAGCATGTATACATTGCCAGCACTGTAAAAGAATGGTAGATAAATTATTCACTTAAAATATGCCAAGGACAGTGTAACTCCATTAAAAAATGGGGTACAGAGCTAAACAAAGAATTCTCAACTGAGGAATACCAAAGGGCTGAGAAGCACTTGAAAAAATGTTCAACATCCTTAATCATCAGGGAAATGCAAATCAAAACAACCTTGAGATTCCACCTCACACCAGTCAGAATTGCTAAGATGAAAAACTCAGGTGACAGCAGATGCTGGCGAGGATGCGGAGAAAGAGGAACACTCCTCCATTGCTGGTGGGATTGCAAGCTTGTACAACCACTCTGGAAATCAGTCTGGCGGTTCCTCAGAAAATTGGACATAGTACTACCGGAAGATCCAGCAATACTTCTCCTGGGCATATACCCAGATGTTTCAACTGATAATAAGGACATATGCTCTACTATGTTCATAACAGCCTTCTTTATTATAGCCAGAAGCTGGAAAGAACCCAGATGTCCCTCAACAGAAGAATGGATATAGAAAATGTGGTACATTTACACAATGGAGTACTACTCAGCTGTTAAAAACAGTGAATTTATGAAATTCTTAGGTAAATGGATGTATCTGGAGGATATCATCCTGAGTGAGGTAACCCAATCACAAAAGAAGTCACTTGATATGCACTCACTGATAAGTGGATATTAGCCCAGAATCTTAGAATACTCAAGATATAATTTGCAAAACCCAAGAAAATCAAGAAGGAAGACCAACGTGTGGATACTTCATTCCTCCTTAGAATAGGGAGCAAAATACCCATGGAAGGAGTTACTGAGACAAAGTTCAGAGCTAAGACAAAAGGATGGACCATCCAGAGACTACCCCACCTGGGGATCCATTCCATAATCAGCCACCAAACGTAGACACTATTGCACATGCCAGCAAGATTTTGCCGACAGGACCCTGATAAAGCTGTCTCTTGTGAGGCTCGGCCAGTACCTGGCAAATACAGAAGTGGATGCTCACAGTCATCTATTGGATGGAACACAGGGCTCCCAATGGAGGAGCTAGAGAAAGTATCCAAGGAGCTAAAGGGATCTGCAACCCTATAGGAGGAACAACAATATTAACTAACCAGTACCCCCCTGAGCTCATGTCTCTAGCTGCATATGTAGTAGAAGATGGCCTAGTCGGCCATCATTGGGAAGAGAGGCCCTTGGTCTTGCAAACTTTATATGCCCCAGTACAGAGGAATGCCAGGGCCAAGAAGTTGGAGTGGGTGGGTAGGGGAGCAGGGTGGGGGAGGATATAGGGAACTTTCGGGATAGCATTTGAAATGTAAATGAAGAAAATATCTAATAAAAAATTGAAAAAAAATTTCTCAAATTCAGACATGGTCTAGATAAATGTTTTGCTTTTCATTTTAGTAGATTTTAATGAACTATTGCTATACAATTTTATTCTCTTTGTATTTCTAATATTCAAATATATGGTTTTATTGTTTCAGTCTGAGGGAAAAGGCCACAGCAGTGCTGGAGATGCAATATATGAAGTGGTGAGTCTGCAGAGAGAATCTGACAAGGAGGAGCCCATCACCCCTACTAGTGCTGGGGGCCCAATGTCACCACAGGAGGATGAAGCAGAAGAGGGTAAGAAGTTGAATGTATTCAGTCAGTGCATTTAAACTGATGCTTTCTTAGAATCTTCAAAAGTGGTGCACACATACAAAAGTGTGCACACACACTCATGCTGAGGGCTCGAGTCATGGCGTTCCTAGTCTCAGACACACTTACAGTAGGTTTTTTTTCCTTTTTTTTTTGACATGCAGAGGAGATTTGGTTCATTTGGTTGTTTGGTTGTCCAGTCCCCAGTGCCACTTAAGCAGCTGTTTACATTTGACAATATTGCTGTGCTAGTTTGCTTTCTATTTGATTTCCAGTATTTCTGAAGTATTTAATGAGAAGTTTCAAATTCTCTGAAGTATTTTTAGAATTTCAGTGGTAATATTCTGCTTATCTTTGTTACTTGGCAGTTCTAACCTGATTTTGTTGTTGCTATAGTCTCTACTGCTCACTTCTGAAAGAGCACATTATCTTATCTATTTAATACACAAATGCTGCAGAGAAATGCTCAGAAGCCTTTTACGTCATCTGGCTGCAGGCATGACACTTTTCATTGCTACTAGGACTAGAGTGACAGGTCTTAGTGCTAACAAAGTTTGCTTCCAGTATGGGGTTTGCTAACAGCAAATTTCTCTTTTCCTTTTAAAAGATTTTTATTTTGTTTTTATTTATGTATGAGTATCCACACATGTGTATGTCCATGGAGGCTGGGAGAGGTGTCAGATCCCTGGAGCTGTAGTCATAGATGGTTGTAAGCTATCTGAAGTGGGCAATAGGTGATCCTGTGCAAGAGCAGCAAGTGCTCTTAACAGAGGATCCATCTTTGCAGACAACCTGATTTCTATATTAATATCATATTTGAAAAAATCTTAAAATTGTTTCTTTATATCTATTTATATCATTTTGACAGCAATATAATATTGACTGGGAATTATTGTTCACTGCATGTGAGGCATCCTTCTGCTTATAATCCATCAACTGAGTTAATAGGATTTTAATTGCACACATGCTTTAATTAAGTTGGCTTTAGGCGTGAACATATACACAGAGAACACAAGCCACTTGCTTGGGTCACTTGGCTGCAAATGGCAGTGCTGACATCTGATGCCAGCTGTTTACTTCTACTATGTTACTCTGTCACATCTGACAAGTTACCAAAATTTATAAGCAACTTTTAAGAACTATGGGAAATGTCCATAACAGAATCAGTCATTCAAAAGCATATATGTTAACATTGTTGAGAAGCCATCACTCTTAAAAGCTATTATCTAATAAGTTACTCTTTGTTTCTCTTTAGCCCTAGCCCCTGGCAACCACTGATTTGCCCTTTTTATTTGTGTGTGTGGTTTTTTATTTTCTGGGAAACTAATATAAATAAAGTTATAAAAATACAGTCTTTCATATGTGGGTTTTTGGACTTGGCATAATAGTTTTGAAATAGTCCTAATTAATCACACATTACAGTGTGTATTCATATTTCCTATTTTTTTTCATGTATGACTAGTAGTCTGATGGAGTTGTGCCTCATTATCCAGTTATCACTTGAGGCACATTTGAGTTACTGGACCAGTTAGATCTTGTAAAGAATGTGATGAATATTTATATGAAGTAATTTTGTTTATGTGAAGTCATTGGGCATCAAAAGACAATGCAGATTATAAAAGATTATATGAAAGACAAAACATCTTAATAGTTTAGTAAATAGGCAACTCAACATAAAAGATTATAATTTTTTATGTTGAATATGTATTCTGGAACTTCACTAAGTTTTTTTATTCATTTTAAGTGTTTTGGTAATATCTAGATTTTCTAACTTTTAAGATTATGTAGTGTGTAAAGAGGAACAATTTAACCCTTCTGTATTATCTGGATTATTTTACCTAATTTTTTTTAGCTAAGGATTCTAGTTCTGTGTTAGATAAAATTGGCAAGAGTTAGTGTAGTTCTTCCAGATCTAAGAAGTGATTTCAAGTTTTCTCTTCTAGCAGATTACCTTTGAGTTTGTCACATTTGGTCTTTTTTGTGTTGAGGTACCTTTCTTCTATAGCTAATGTGTTGAATGGTTTTACTATAAGACATGCCGAATTTTTCACTGGGTTTCCTGCATCTGTTGAAATGATTTTGCCATTTTTGTCTGTTCTGTTATTAATGTGGTGGTACACATAGTTGTTGGTTCTGGAGATGATTCTACTTGTGTATAGTCGGTTACCCCTCTTTACTGTGCTACTGAGTTGGCTTTGCTATTATTAAAGTTTTGTCATCTTTGTCTAGCGCATTTATTGGCTTCTATTTGTTTAAACTGTTGCAATGATTTTGTGTCAAGGCAATGGTGTCCTCATAGCTTAAGTTTGATGTACTCCTCCAATTTGAGGAGTAGTTTAGAGTTGGGGTTGATTTTATTTTTCTTTTCTGTAAAGGCTTAGTAAAATTCAGTGTGGACCTCTCTTGGTTTTTCTTTCTTAGGGTATGCTTAATTATTCATTCAATTTGGCTATACCTTACTGGTCTGGTCAGCTTTTTTGTTTCTTAGAATCCAATCTTTTTGTTGTTGTTTCTGTTTTTTTCAAGGTCATTTTGTTTTTAATTGTCCAGCTTTACAGAAATATAAAATTATATATATCATATTTACTTTGTTTTTATTTATTTATTTTTATTATCATTTTATTTATTTACAATCTAGCTGTTGCTCCCCTTCCTGGTCTCCCCTCCCACAGTTCCTTATCTCATTCCTCCTTTCTGCTGTCTCTGAGTGGATGTTCCTTCCTCACTGGGGCCTCAAGTCTCTATAGGATTAGGCACTTCTCACACTGAGGCCAGACCAGTCCTCTGCTATATATGTGCAGGGGCCTTGGACCAGCTCCTGTATGCTGTCTGGTTGGTGGCTAAGTGTGTGGGAGCTCCCCAGGGTCTAGGCTAGTTGAGACTGCTAGTATTTTTATGGGGTCACCCTCCCCTTCACTTTCTTCAATCCTTCCCTTATTCAACTACAGGGGTTCCCGACCTCAGTGTAATGGTGGGTGTAAGTATCTGTGTCTGTCTCAGTCAGCTGCTGGTAGGGGCTCTCAGAGGACGTCTGTAAGTATATCATAGCATCAGTAGTAGTGTCAGGCCTTGGTGCTCCTCTTGACTCTGCATGGGATGGGTCCTACGTTGGGCCAGTCACTGGACCGCCTTTCCCTCAGTTTCTTCTCCATTTTTGTCCTTGCAGTTCTTAGACAAGAACAATTCAGAAATTTTGACCATGGGTTGGTAACCCCATTTCTCCACTCAAGGCTCTGTCTATTGAAGTTCCCTCTCCTCACAGTTGGGCCTTTTGGCTAAGGTTACCCTCTCCTTGAGTCCTGAGAGTCTCTCAGCCCCAGGTATCTGGTCCTTCCTAGAGGAACCCCCTCGTCCCCCACTCCCGCCCCCTGAGGCTGCATATTTCAACTCATTCTGCTGGCCCTCCAGGCTTCTCACCTACCCCACCCCTTCATATCTGAGCTGCTCCCCTGTTCCCCTCCCTTCCCATCTCCCACCCAGGTCCCTCCCTCCCTCTGCCTCCCATGATTAGTTTCTTCTTCCTTCTAAGTGGGATTGAAGCATCCTCACTTTGACCTTTCGGCTTACAGTCTGTGGGTTGTAGCCTAGGTATTCTGTACTTTTTGGCTAATAATTCACTTATTAGTGAGTATATACCATGTATGTCCTTTTGTGTCTGGGTTACCTCACTCAGGGTGAAACCCATGGGACTTTATGAAGCAGGAAATGAAGCGTTCTCTTTAAACCACCAACCAGGTAGAATGCTATTTTTCATTTTTTGAAAGAAAAACAAGATAAGATGAGAAAGTTGTGTATTCTAGATAATAGTATTGTAGATTTCCTAGTTTGAACAACCCAAGGGAGGATCTGAAGCAGATAGTACTCTCCGTTGTCTTATGGAACAGGAATACTCTTGGTAAGATCTCAAACCTGAACATTGTATTTGGATATTTAAAAAAGTCCCCAGTCTCTGTGAGAGTGATTCAAAGAAAGTGAAGAATGGGCCTTGTTTTGGGTTGAAGAGTAGATAGAGCTTAGGGAGAACTGTTTGAAGAAACTTGATGAATACATTGAACTAAAAACACTAGATCATTCTGGCCGGCTGAGGGCATTATTAGGATACAAGAGACTTTGCTCTCTTTGTAGTTGGACAGGGAGAGCTGAAAATGAAAAGGAATTCACACACACAATTCTTACGCATAGGCTCCAGACTTGCTTCTGTGTCTTTATTAATGTGCTTCGTCTGCTTAGCCGGCTTCTGCCACTGACATCCACCTGAGTGAGACTTTTCCACAGAGGCGCGTTAACAGCTAAAACAAAACAGTAATTTTAGTATAGCAGCAGTGCCTGGACTTAGAAATGTTTCCAAATATTTTCTATGACATTTTTTAGTAAGTTACTCAGACAAATGATATTTAAAATGTACTTAGTGTAGAGAGACTAAGGAAGAGTTTTGCAAATAAAAGTAGATAAAATTGTCAGAAATAGTCATTCAGGACTTTGGAAAGTTACCAAAAGACGGTGCCCAGTCTGCTCAGGAGAAAAACTATTGAACTGTGTAGAGATTTATTATAGTGGACTCTGATAATGTAGCTCCAAAGAATATACCTGCACATCCCCAATACTGATTTATTCTTATGATACTGTTGGAAACAAAACTCCAAACCTGCATTACTTTTGATACTGAAAATGACTTATTTCATGGGAACAGAATATGGAAAAACATTGTTTCTGAAGCATTGTTGGGAATAATAGTTATAATTTTTATAGCAACACAATGGGAATTCTGGTTGAAAATCATAGATTGACCAAGATCTCAGAAGTAGGTGGAACTGTAGGAACGTCCATGTGTAGGGTGGTTTAGCAAGCTGTGTACCCGTGTAGGACTATCGACTTCCAGGAGATAACAGAAAGGGTTTGACCAATTACACATCTCCATGCTCAACATGAGCAATAGAGTGCTGTTACCCGAATTATGTCCAGTGGTTTTCTTCATTCTTTCCTGTTATGTAGTGAGTACCCTTTTCCCAGATACTGTAAATGACTATCATACAGACTAGTTCATTCTTCCCTTATTAAAAGGTGGAAGGAACTCTTAAACTTGGAATCCGGTAATGAATTCTCCAATACTACTTTGGCCCTCTTTGATTTGTCTTCTTTAGTCTGTGTCCTTCATATCAATTATCTTTTTGAAGTGGGTTGTATTACTTCACTTAGAAGAATTGGTCTTTCTAGGTCTGGCATAGTGGTTCATGTCTTTAATCTATCCTAGCACTTGGGAGGCAGAGACAAGTGAATTTCTGTGAGATTGAGGCTGGTCTGTTTCCAGGAAGTTCCAGGCCATCCAGGGCTACATACATAGTGAGACCCTTTGTGAGGGTGAACCAGAAATGTTTGTTTCTCACTTTATTTAGCAAAAATTATCTTATTATGGCTCACAATCCTATTTTTACCTTTTTGATTTAGTTTTCCACCATTTTCTACCTCAGAAATTTTACACTTGTTCATTCACTATTTATCCCTTGTTACTATTTTTAATTAACTCACTCTCTCTCTGTCTGTTTTGTCTATGCCTTACCTCTCTGTCCCTCTTGTCCATCTCTGCCTCTGCCTCCCTCTCTGTCTTCATTTGTGCACCGATACCCATATGTTATAGATACTCCATAGGCATATGGAACCTGGAGTATCAGAAGATAAGTTATAGGAGTAGGTTCTCTTTCCAGCATAAGGTTTCGAGGAGTCAAACTTAGATTGTTTTTTTTTTTCCTTTAAAAATGTCTTTAATTGTGCATTATATAATAAAATATATTAGTTATATATAATAATTGATTCATTGTAATATTTTCATACATGTATACAGTGTAGTATTATCACACTCACCCTCCCAGTATTTTCTCCTGCCCCTTCCCCTCTCCCTCTGATCCATTCTTCTTCCTGAATAGAATCCAGTCTACCATCATATATTTTTTAATCCAGATTCTATATACGAGAGGACATAGAATGTTTGAATTTCTGAGTCTATCTCACTTCACTTAACATGACGGTTTTTAGCTTGTCTATTTTCCTAAAAAATGCCATAATTTCTTTCATCTTTGAGACTGAATACAATTCCACTGTGAATGCGTACAGGAAATGTCTCTATACCTGGTGCTTTACTTTTTAAGCTAGGAAACTGAAGCTTAACAAAGCATGATTATGTACACTGTAGTAGTTAGCTCTGGGTTCTCTGCTAAGTTTAATGAAAGCTAAGAAATATTTTATTTGTCTTAATAGTATGACACACTCGTAATTGAGCTTCCCACAAGACCTAGCAAATAGAATCTCAGTAAAACTTAATAGATGATAAATAGCAAGCAGATAAATAAATAGAGGAATGAATGCACAAAATGGCAGGAGAGGGAACTCTGGTGATGTGTAGTTTAACAAATGGGGAATAGATGCTTTGAAAGCAAAGGGGGCACATGTGGTTAGGGTGAAACTAGAATGGAGTACTTTAAAGTCAAACTTAGATTGTTCCTTTCCAGCACAGCAGATACCTTTGCCTGTGCTCTGTGGAACTTACCTTTGCTTGGCTTAGATTTTTATAAAAATCCCAGATAGCCATGTTGTCCTCTCTCTGCCCTCTTGTCAGCCTTTTTTTTTTTAAATGCTAGCTTTTCAATGAGTTCTTGCCTGCTCAGTACTATACGTAATAAAAATAAAAACATGAGTAATTAATAGCAATATCTCACAATGTCTCTGTACTCAGTACTAAGAAAGAGAAATAACGGTAGAATTTGTAGAATTGAATTGAAAAGTATGAAAAATGTATATTGAAAATTCCAATTTCTCACAATCATATACTATTAGAACACATATAAAACATTATATATATTTTTCTTTAAATTTTTCTCTTCTGTTCTTGACAGTTTTTGACTGAGATATTACCTTGTCTTTTGAAAAATCTATCAGCTATCACCTCTGTAAAACTACAAAAGTCACAGAGTAGGAAGTAATAGTTTCTTTTCTTTTATAGATAGGCGTTCATGCATTTTCAATACACTGTATTATTAGTTCAGTAATTGACATTCCTGTCAGCACACACATCAAAAGTTAGAGCTGGAGGTGGCATAGAAATGTCTGCCTGCTGGGGGAATTGGAGTACTCTTTTATTTAATTATTTTCAACAATTTGCCTGTCAAAGCAAAAGTGGAAGTTCAAGGCACTCGATATTGTCTCACTTTAGTCTGTAATTTAACTAAAAGGGGAATACAGATTCAGAGTGACTAAAATTGCTTTTAATTTTCTGGGAAAAATCTCAAGTTAAATGAATTAAGGTATCTTTGCATATTTATCTAATGCTGTTCGAAAAGTGTGATAAAGGGAGTTACTTTGAATGCCGGAATCTTATCAGAAAGTTAGGTCCACCGCAACAGTCTTACAGGCACTGCAAGGCTCCCGGCCACTGCTCTGCATCCCACAGGTGCTGACGGCAGTGCTCTCGCCTTTCATTGTCTGAACTGTGAGCTGCTGTTGGCCAGCTTCATACGAGAAATTACATAGAGGCAACGATTGACAAATATTAGTCTGCTGTCCTTAAGACACATACCCACGGCTTCTAAGATGGCTCAGTTATTGCAATTGATGCCAGACCTCAGGCCCTGAGTTTGACTCCAGATCTCACATGGTAGAAGGAGAGAAAGAACTCAAGGATTACAACAAAAGTGTTCTCTCATCTCCACACTTGTGCTGCAGTATGTGTGCACAAAATAAGTGTAGTAAAAATTAAAAATATGATACATATAGCCATTACTTTTAGTTAATCTGTAATCTGTTTGTTGTTGTATTTGGTGAGAAATATTTATTTATCCCAGTATTTATCCTAGTTTGGCCTTCAAACTTGTGGTCTCCTCCTGTTTTTGCTTTCCAGATGCTGGGATTTTAGGTCTGTGCGACCATCCTTAGATAAAATGATTGTCTTTTAAAACGTTCCCCTCTACTAGTTGGGAAGAAAAAGGATCAGAAGCAAGGGTGAGGATAGAAAAGAGAGGATAATGGGGTGGCCATATACATGTGATAAAAATGCATGATACACACATATGATTGTAACTTTAATTTTTCAAACCTTATTTTTATAATGGTTCTTAAATGCTTTAACCTCCCTTTCTACCAGAGGTAGTGGAAAAGAAAGGATATGGGGGAAGTGGACCTGTTTAGAAACGGTTCTTTGGAGAAACTCCTGTCTGTGTTGTCTGGAAATTGACAGTTTGGTTCACATGTTAGCAGCAGCAGCTCGATCCACTCACAAACACTTTTCAGACACACCAGCAGCCTAGCTTGGTAGAGTCTGGATAGCAAACAGGAATCAACAGCAGTGGCACTATCTATTAGAGACAGCCAGGCCTCAGCCTTGGCACAGGAGTCAACAGGAGGGACCAGCAGGAATGCCACAAGTTCTCAGCTATGCCTCTCTCAGGGAAGCAAAGATTGGTGAAGGCGGCAGACCAACAAAAGTTGCACAGCTACTTCTACCAGCAAGCCAAGCTCAGCCTCTGTCACTGTCTGTCAAGTCCTTTTTATACTCCCTCCAAACATCACTTGCCTTCTACAGGACTCGTCTCAGCATGTGTCTTGTCTCAGTATGTGCGTGTTTCAGCTGACATCACTCTGCCAGTCAGCCCGAGTTCACAGAAGTGGCTAGAAACTGCAGCACACCACCAGAATTTTTTTGGTTTGTTTCTCTCTATGGAGTCCCAAGAAATGGAGCTCAACTATGCAATGTAAGGCAGACCAATATATGCATGTTGTTAGAGAGGAATCCTCCATCATGTGTCCTTTCACTTGCTTGCTTTAAAAGCAGAACATCCTCTCTCCTGTGTCTGCTTCAGAGAGAAACATTCCTTCATGAGTCTGCCTTAGCTTTTTACCTGTGTCCACTTCAGTTCCTTTATCTATTTGCCCCACAAAACACCATCCAGTCGACTTCCCAAAGAACCCTTAAGTTTCCATGTCATATATTGGTGTCCTAATGCAGTCTAGTATTTTGTTCAATGGATATATGCTAGTGAAGAATTAAAACTAAATTTCCCCTGACTTTAAAGACTATTAGCTGATCAATGTATTATTGACTCATAACCAGAGAGCAAAATAGTCTCAAACACTGATGTTAATTTTCTTGTAGCCCCTTAATTCTTAGTCTCATTAGACAGAACGAGTCCCCAACAGCAGTTACCATCCAGCACATTTCAGGAGCAAAAGTTGTTCCATGTAGAAGCTGCTTAGGGAGCCTCAGCCACAAAGCTATTAAGTCCCCCTGCTCTTTTGAGTTACTCAGAAAAGTATAGCTTTTTCTGTTTCTTTTTCTAGATCCTGGGCATGCTTCCCCTGACACTGTGGGCTTTCTCACTCTTTTCCTCTGAAGTACCCCTCCACTCCTTCTGCCATGTGGCTGCTTGTCTGCCATGTGGCTGCTTGCTGAACATGCTGGACTGTGACTTCAAAGGCATGGCTTTCTCTCTTTTCTCCGTCACCAAGTTACAGCTTGCCTGTTCTATTTTTTCCTTCTTGTTTTTCCTGTCTCTGAAACTTTAATAAAACTGTTCTTGAGCTTCAAAACCAAAATTCTTTGTATTCAAATCAAGAACATATAGAAAACATTAAAAAAAGTTGTTTATAAAAGTGACAGCTCTATACTACTTAGCTGTACAGCCAGAGGTTAAACGCTGTTTCTCTCAATAGTTGTGTGTGTACCCTTTGCTGGAAGGTTTTTTTTTCTCTCATTTTTTACATTGTTGACTCATTTAGTTAGTCCTCATTTCAGTCACATAAGATAGGATAGATATGGTTGTATTGTTTCATGGGTGGGGCATTTAAAATAGGTAGAAAATTCTTTAGAACTTATTTGTTTTATTTAAGTGACAACATTTTTTAATTTGGTAGATTGAAATCTGATTTACACGCCAGCAGGATCTGAAATACATCTCTGAGGCAGAGTGAGATTGGAGAGGCAAGTTGGCAGCAGTTGGTGGGGAGCCTGGAAGAAACATGGACTGTGTGGGCTCCTGTCAGAGCCTTCAAGGTTTTGAGCTAGGTCCGACTATCAGCAAAGACTAGTTTGAGTTAGCATGATCCAGCTGGAAGCAAGATATATAAAGTACATTTAATATCTAAATCTAATTTGAGTAGATAAAAGCCTAAAATAGTAATACTAGCTTGGAAATAAACAAAGACTAAGTTTAGAGCATTAATTGACAGGAAAAGATGACGGAGTCATACCTGTCTCTGTTAGCCATATTCAAAGGATCAACTAGATTGGATTGTCCCCAAAGGGGCAGATTTATGTATTAATTAATTTCATTAAGTCTTCAAACATTTGTATATTTACTATATTTTGATTCTAAGTTTGTGTAAGAAAAAAATTTATTGTTTATATTTTAGTAGGAATAAACATTTTAAATCATGGTGGAAGTTAAGTGCCAAGTCACTTAAATCCTAAATGTGGTGAGACTAATTAAGAATGTCTTTTGGGCTTTTCACCTTCTCTTCAAATTACCAGACATAGTTTTTTGTTTTAACAAAACAAAAACCCCAACAGCAACAAAACTGTTTTAGCCAGTGGATGGTTACTGTGATTAAATCCTGTTTCAACTGAGCTCATGAATTCAGTATTAATTTCCTACCTGTGCTTTTTAGTTTTACATTTTAAAAATAAAAATAGCTATGCTAAATTATGGAATACAAGTTGTTATAGTCCAACCTTACTCTATTTTAAGGCACACTTTATATATCTACTTAATAAAATACTTTCTGGCACATAATATTAGGCAAATATAAGGTAATGTGATTCTAAGACTGGAGAGATGGCTCAGCAGTTGAGAGAGCTCATTGCTCTTCCAGAGGACCTGAGTTTAGTTCCCAGCACTCATGTGGTGGTTCACTGCCACCAGTAACTCTATCTCCTGGGGATTCGACATCTTCTTCTGGCTTCCTCAAGCACTGCGCTCACATGCACCTTTGCCCCCCAAAAGAGTAATTCAGTTAGTAAGATAACATGATTCCTTTAGACTTTATCAAACAATCTTAGAGTTGTTTGTCCTTCTCCCCTGATCCCTGCCCCTGTTGTGTCCGGCCAGCAGACCACAACCTGGGTTCTTGCCTGGAAAGGCATTTTGGAAACCTGGAAGAGAAGAGGGGCTAGGTGGCGAGAGAAAGAAATGTAGCCAAGACAGTTATTCTGATCAAAGCTCAAATTTTACTGTTGCGACACTCAGTTATGAAGGAAGGGGGAGGGGACCCGATTCCCACCGAATAATCTCTGGTCCAGTAGAAAGGTGCACGTGTGTGGCGCAGGTTCCAGCAGTGGGCGTGGCAGAACGAATGAGCAGGAAGCTCCACCCCTGAGCAAGCAGGTTTCAGGCTGGGGGAGGGGAGACTACATGCCCCTTCCTTCCTCTCCCCTTCTCCCCTCCCCTCCTCTCCTCTCCTCCTTCCCCACAGCACTTGTCTATGGTTGGCTTTAATTCCTGTGCATATTGAATCCCATTGATTAATTTCTTTCATGAGCCTATAGCTTTCAATATACTGCCTACATGTTTTTATTTGATTTTTAATTTAAAAATTATTTATGTTTATTATTTTTTTGTCTGCATGTAAGTCTGCATATCATATGTATGCCTGTTGCCTACAAAGACCAGAAGAGGGTGTTGGATCCTCTGGAATTTATTGAGCCACCATATGGATGCTGGCAACCCAACGCAGGGTTGTGCTCTTCCTGTGGAAGAGCAGCCATTGCTCATAACTGTTGAGCTGTTCTCCAGTCTTTTCGAAAATCTTTTAAGCTATAAATGCACTGCATGAAGCTTAACTTAATAGTAAAATTATGAATATAATTAGTTTTTATATTGTATATATGTATTTCAAAAAGAATTTAAGAAGTGAATTTTTAAGTTACTTGTCTCTGTGTGTATGTGTGTGTATGTGTGTGTGAGAGAGATAGAGATAGAGAGGGGTGAGAGGAGGGGAAAAAAGCGTGTATATGTGTATTACATTTGTATATGTTGTGGTGGGAGAGACTTTGTAGAGTTCTCTTCTTGCATTGTGGGGTTGGAGGATCTAAGTTCATCAGCTTTGTGTTGCAATCACTTTTTACATGTTGATACATATTGCCAGCCTACAAATTAATTTTAAATGCCCTTATTTTATCATTACACTTATGATTATTTGATTTTTTTCTTAGTGTCTGCCTCTATTTCATTTTGTGTTAATTGGTGTAAATTTTATTTTCTATAATTTGCATGTAGTTGCACATGTATATGTATGTATGGTATGTGTATGTGGTGTTTGTGCACATTTTAAAAGTGAGATCAAAATCAAATTTGTCTTAGACATTATATATTATGTAATATATAAATTACATTACAGTACCTTCAATAACTATTATAGGACATGATAGAGATAAGATTGATGAAACTATGAGATACAAGAGGGAAGTCAAATTTAGTAAACTTTTGATATTCATATTTCCGTATGCGGCAGCAGAATTGATGCTTTAAGTTTGGACAGAGAAAGCGACTGCATACTTGCCTTTCTTATAGCTTTATTCAGAGCATATCCTATATAGAGTCTTTATTAGAAATTCTTGAATAGCAACATCAGGGAATAGTAATGTGGGATGGGGAAGATTTCTGTGGGTCCACTCCTACACAAAGCTCTATGGGTAACTATCTACTGCTGAGAGGAGAATTAGTGTCTTCCAGGGCCTGCTATTAGTTTTACATTGCAGAGTGTTCAGCCTTGAAACCATACATACACAAACATTAAAAACATGTTGAGCAGATTCTATTTATATATATATTTGTGCATACATGTGTGTGTGTGTATAACAACCATAATAAACGAAAAAGAGACTACTATCTCCTTGGGAGGGAGCAGGAGAGGTCAAGGGATACTAACTAGGAGGGGCTTCAGGAGGAAGTTATATAATTATATTTAAATTAACAAAATCAAAAGAGAATCATGATGAAAAAAATAAAAATTACCATTTATTAAGAAAAAGAAAGAAATCCTTGAATTTTGAACTGAAATGAAACATTTGTTACATAAAATGCCCTTTCTAGGTCTAATGGGGCGATTGTTCAAGTTTTAAATTAATAGTAAATTCCATTTGTTTCCTATTTATTTATTTATTTATTTATTTATTTATTTATTTATTTATGATAGTCTCATATAGCTAATTATCATATCCTTTAATTGTATAGTATTCTGTGACATGCATATGGCATAAATTATTTCTTCAGTTATCTTTTCAGGGTTCTATAAACAATGTACATTATTTTTTCTTTGCTATTACAAAAGTATTAAGTATTTTCCAAAAATAGCCTTCTTTATGTATAATATCCAGGGACCTATCTGGCTTTTGATAGGTAATACCAAATTTATCTCCTAAAAGACTGCAAACCTATGCCTCTCCCAGTAAGTAATATATATAAGCACCTTTTCTCTTATACCTTAATAGTAGAGTCTATCAATCCTTTCCACTTTTAGTGCATTGGTTTATACTATATAGCATATCTTTTTGTAAATAATATATTTATTTGATGTACATTGGTTTTTTGCTTGCATGTATGTTTAGTTGCAGACAGTTCTGAGCTGCCATCTGGTTGCTGGGAATTGAACCCAGGTTTTCTGGAAGAGGAGTCAGTGCTCTTAACCACTGGTGCATCTCTCCAGCCTCTCATTTCATTTATAGTTCCCTTACTGCTAGTGAGGTTGATATACTGTTTTGAGCTACTAAATTAACTTTAAGACCTGATCTGTCAGAAATGTGGTATTGGACTGTATCTATAGTTGAGTTAAACATCCAGGCTACTTTTAAAGGAAGCCAGGAAAGGGGAGTGGCGAGAAATCAGTTCTGTCCCCTCTTACACTCACTTCATGGTTGTTTCTCTGATAAGCACACTGTAATGGCTTCTCTCTCAGTGTGGATAGATTAAAACCAGGAAGCCCAGAGATAGTCCATCCTTTCAGAGGGGAAGGGACTATTGTTTTCCCTCAGAAAGCTTTCCCTTCTTCCAGGTGTTTGAGTGCTTGTCTTGCTAGCTCTGTGACCATTGCCCACATAGGCCTGCTTCCTGCTCTGTCAGCACCAGCCTTACTTAGTGTTGTGTAATAAGTTAAAATATATTTATGCTTGACAGACAGATCTTGTAGCTATTTATTTTTTGAGATTATAATTTAATTACATTTCTCCCAACATTTTCTTCCCTCCAAACCCTCTCACCAATCTCCTTCAAATCCCTGGCCTATTTTTTTCCACTAATAGTTATTACATTCATATATGTATATGCTTATACATACACATACACACATACACATACATATATTCATCATATAACCTAACAGGGAGATTTTAATTATACTTCAACTGTAATTGTTCTGAAGAATGATCATGTATTTGTCAGCATTGCTATCTGGTGCATCTGGTGACTAAATGCATGTTGAACTTGTAGCTTACTTTTGTGGTCCCTGCATCCTGCTTTCTTTGATGCTAACCACAGCGATATCATCGACCACCTCTTCATGCTTGGGATTATTTTCTGTCTGCAGACCATCTTGTAAAGTGAGCTCCCTTTATAAGCAGCAGTAAGTCTACAGTTCTGCAGAGCCTACTTCTTCAGTGATCTGCGTCTAGGAGTGCTTGCATGGTCACTTTACCCTCTCTTGCTGCCAGTCTAGTAATTAGGATTCAGAGTAAAATGTGATAATGACCTTGACCATCTACTGATTGCCTTCTCTTGAAGCAGTATCTTTTTAATATCCTATGGGTCGTCTTGCCACTGTGGAAACAGATTAAATGATTCACAAAGCACTTAATCTACTTTCTAGTTATTAATAATAATGACAAATATGTATGAAATACTTATTTTTTGAATTATTAATTTGTTTCTCACAGCACCATGAGGTAGCATTTTACCTTTTCCCCCTAGGAAAGTAAAAGCTTATTCACATATTGCAACATTTTTCTTCATAAAACATTTTCTTAGGTCTTGTTTAATTTTCTTTCTCATATGCTTGCCTCATTTTTGTGCAAGCTGGATAAGGCAAAATTTTTACCCATTATCAACCTCATCCTGGGGTTTGAGTTGGAGGCAGAAATTGCTGATAGCAGCTGTAAGCCCCAAGTGCATGCCTGTCTGCAGGCTTGGGAAAGGAAGTGTCAGATGAAAACACCAAGGATAGCAGGTTCTCTTTATATATACCGTCTGTCACATTCAGGACAATGTTAGTGAGCTGAGACCATTCAATTCTATAACTAGAAGACTGCTAACAACTTAGATATTATTTATACTCAATCAGTATATAATGTTTGAATTTAGTTATATCTAACCATTTCATTTATGCTTCTGGAAACTGAGACCCTGAGATTGATAGTGTCAAGACCATGACTACTTTATAAAGATGACCTGTGAAGAGTTAACTGGAGCCAGCTGGAACCAGATTGGGGGTTTGTAATGAAGTCACACTGTGCCTGCTGTATCCTGTGGACTCAGAGCTTTTCCTTAAATTGCTTTGTCAGTGGCTCTCTCAGCTGGAAGGTTAAGCCCCCCCCCCCCCCGCCCCCCCAAGCTGCATGGTTCTGAGTTTTCCCTGTGAGCACGCGGTCCAGGTGCTGCTTCCTTAGAGACCACTAGCTAGAGTGAGTCTCTATCCTGTCTGTGCTAGAGTGAGTCTCTATCCTCTCTGTGCTAGAGTGAGTCTCTATCCTCTCTGTGCTAGAGTGAGTCTCTATCCTCTCTGTGCTAGAGTGAGTCTCTATCCTGTCTGTGCTAGAGTGAGTCTCTATCCTCTCTGTGCTAGAGTGAGTCTCTATCCTCTCTATGCTAGAGTGAGTCTCTATCCTCTCTATGCTAGAGTGAGTCTCTATCCTCTCTGTGCTAGAGTGAGTCTCTATCCTCTCTGTGCTAGAGTGAGTCTCTATCCTCTCTGTTTTTCTAGGCAGTCTTCCCTTCACATGGAGACAGGGTTAACCTCCCACCATTTTGCTTTAATCATTTTTTAAAAAAAACCAGGGTAATGAATTTTAAAATAATGTGTTATAAATACGGCCCTTGTTTATTCATCTCTCTCGCTCTAGAGTATGAGTTCCTAAGGGGCAGATGGTATTTTATTCCTTTTTGAGTTCCCATTGCTGAGTCGTGGTAAGTGTTAAGTAAATGTTTGCTTAATGAATACAAATATTTTTGAAAGTTAGATTTAGGAAACAACAACATCTTTTTGGCTTTGTCGATCTGCTAATAGTATAGGCGCTGCAGTAACGAATAAGTGTTTATCAAGGAGTTAATATAGCGGGTTTCAGACTGCTGTTTTGGAAATGCCTGCTTGTGAAAGTGTCCTTTGACTGGTTTCAGAGAATCTAGATTTTGAAAGGATTTTCATTATTTTGTAAGTGCTAAGGGTGGTTCTTTGAACTTGAAATGTTTGAACTAACAGTACAGTTTATACCAGGCACCTTTCTTCCCTCGACTGTGGAATGTTGGCATGTGTTGGGCAGAGACATTCTTCTGACTAACCCCAGTAGAAACTGTAGACTCCCTGGCTGGAGAGATGGCGCATCAGTTAAGAGGTCTGCTCTTCTTTTGCTCTTAGTTGTAAGAACTGAGAGGGGTAGTGGACATGAAGACCTATCTGGACTTGATAATCTTCTGGCAAAGGGAAAATCCATTTTCTCCAATGGAATGTCTCTGGGGATACCAGCCACAGTCCAGGGCATGCCTCGGCCCAGGAGAAGTTGGTCAGCACAAAATGAACTCAATGATATTTTTGTGGGCTTATCATTTCATTTTGCTTTGTTTGGTCATTTTGTTTTATTTTTGTCTTTTGCTTGCCTGTTTTGATTTTCATTTTGTGTTTTTGCATCTTTTTATTTTTGTTTCTTATTTTTTGTTCCATCTTGAAAAGTGTGTGAGAGAGAAAACATAAAATTCAGTGGACAGGGAGGTAGAAAGAATCTAAGAGCACTTGGGACATGGGAATATATCATATTTTATGAATTTTTTAATTAATAAATGCTGTTCTTGCAGATGGCCTAGTCGGCCATCATTGGGAAGAGAGGCCCCTTGGTCTTGCAAACTTTATATGCCCCAGTACAGGGGAACACCAAGGCCAAGAAGTGGGAGTGAGTAAGTGGGTAGGGGAGCAGGGCAGAGGGATGGTATAGGGGACTTTTGGGATAGCATTTGAAATATAAATAAAGAAAATATCTAATAAAAAATGCTGCTCTTGGAAAGGAACAGAACTTCTGAAGTTCTGTTCTTGGTACTAACACCAGGCATCTTACAACCACCTCCATCCCCTGGGGGATCTGACTTCTCTTCTGAGTCTGTAAACACCCTCACACATGAGCAGATAAACACATATACAAATGCAAAAAGTAAGTACTAAAATCAGTTTTAAAAATACTGTAGATCTGGATTTATCACAAACTTTACTAGTAGACAACACACTGTCTATGTAAGCGATTCATTGTTGGATAATTATGTTTTGTGTGTCTGTGTTGGGAGTAGACTTTTAGATGCACATGTAAACTTTTTTTTTTCTTTTTTCCCCTATAACCTCACTTCTTATACCTAGGTCTGTGGTGGTTTTGCTTTGTATTCTTTCACTGTAGTAACTCTTAGCTGTGTGGGTGACTGTTCAGAATCCTGTGAGTCTTGCAGAAAGGACTCTGCAACTCTGAACTCTGAGGATGAGCTTGAATCTCCTGACAAATAATTCTGCTTTTTCAGTGGGAGTATGATGATATGATGAGAAATATCAAGAACTAATGTTCCATTCAGACAATTAAAATCGGTTCATTGGTAGTGTGTCTCAGTATCTATTTTAGCCTGGGTGTTCATCAAAAAGTTTCTCAGAGGAGGTGGCTTTTAAATTGAGATCTGAGTGACAGGAGGAAGTCATGCATAAGAGGGTGAGAGAACATTTCAGGAGAGAACAGTGCAGAGGCTCCAAGGCAAAACTGCATGATGTGTTTAAAGATGATAGAGGAAGACGGATGACTTAAGAGTAGGGGCAGCCTAGGGAGTGAATGGTGTCCATCAGCATTGGGTGGGACATTCTGTAGGCCACAGCAAGGAGGGATGCTGTTCCTTTCAGTTCACTTTTATTTCCAAACTCTGAAAGAGTTTTAATCGAGGGAAAGCACAGATTAGATTTGTGGTTTTAAATGCCACTCTAACTGTAGGTTTGGAGGATAATTTAACTGAGTTAGGGGTGTGATATGTAACTTATGAAAATGGAAGGAAATTGGGAAAATACCAGTATGAGAAGAAAATTGAGAGTTTTGTTTTCAAATGGAAATATTTTTTCACTTTTTTAAAATTGAGTATTTTCCTCATTTACATTTCCAATGCTATCCCAAAAGTCCCCCATACCCACCCCCCACTCCCCTACCCACCCACTCCCCCTTTTTGGCCCTGGCGTTCCCCTGTACTGGGGCATATAAAGTTTTCAAGTCCAATGGGCCTCTCTTTCCAGTGATGGCCGACTAGGCCATCTTTTGATACATATGCAGCTAGAGACAAGAGCTCCGGGGTACTGGTTAGTTCATATTGTTGTTCCACCTATAGGGTTGCAGATCCCTTTAGTTCCTTGGGTGCTTTCCCTAGCTCCTCCATTGGGGGCCCTGTGATCCATTCAATAGCTGACTGTGAGCATCCACTTCTGTGTTTGCTAGGCCCCGGCATAGTCTCACAAGAGACAGCTATATCTGGGTCCTTTCAGAAAAATCTTGCTAGTGTATGCAATGGTGTCAGCGTTTGGAAGCTGATTATGGTACGGATCCCTGGATATGGCAATCACTAGATGGTCCATCCTTTCATCACAGCTCCAAATTTTGTCTCTGTAACTCCTTCCATGGGTGTTTTGTTCCCAATTCTAAGAAGGGGCAAAGTGTCCACACTTTGGTCTTCCTTCTTCTTGAGTTTCATGCATTTAGTAAATTGTATCTTATATCTTGGGTATTCTAAGTTTCTGGGCTAATATCCACTTATCAGTGAGTACATATTGTGTGAGTTCCTTTGTGATTGGGTTACCTCACTCAGGATGATGCCCTCCAGGTCCATCCATTTGCCTAGGAATTTCATAAATTCATTCTTTTTAATAGCTGAGTAGTACTCCATTGTGTAAATGTACTACATTTTCTGTATCCATTCCTCTGTTGAGGGGCATCTGGGTTTCAAATGGAAATATTAAGAAGGCAGTTGATATAAATTGTTGTAGCTAAAAATGTTGATCTTCTTAGTTTGCCCATCAGAGATTATTCACAGCTTACCAGTTGTCAAAAATTTTCATGAAGTGAAGAATTCCATGAGGACTGGAAGAGGCAGAGGAAGGCAGGCAGATTTGCAGACCATTGCACAGTGAACTAATTGTTGTTTTATGTGATTTTGAGAATACTTAACTGAACCACTAAAATGGTACTTTTCTCCTCAAATCTTCCTAGGTCTGATTCATTTTATTTTCAGCTGAAATCTTGGTGTCTCTGTCTCTCTGTCTCTCTCTGTCTCCCTCCTCCTTTATTTGAATAATAAAGTCTTTATTATACTAGATTTTAATATTAAAGAATGCTCAAATCTGTTTCTGTTGCCTAGCATTGTGATGTACACCCAGTGATCTCTGTAGAAGTAGAGCCCATTTCCTCCAGACTTTACACCCTTCTCACTCTTATCTCCTAGAAACTTTAGCAAATATTTTTACTAACTCTTTGAGAATTTCATAGAAAGTATCTGGACCATATCCACTCCTACTTTCTCTCCTGCTTTTCTCAGATCACCCTCAGCTCCCTAACCCCCAGTGTCATGTGCTTTTAACAACTTCAATCAGTCATGGAGGCCCAGTTTGTGCTTTCAGTATAATTCTGGGTGTGTGCCATCCACTGGAATGTAGTAGACCTGTCAGGCGACACACCATTAAAGAAAACTAACCTTGCCTCCCACATAAGCTATACACTGTCCCTTGCTCCTCAGTTAGATGGAGGTTGTGCACCCCTTCCTCATCCATGCTGAAATACTGACTAGCTTGACTCTGTATATGTCTTGTGGAAGTGACCACAGCTTCTCTGAGTTTATGAGTACAGTCATCCTGCCATGTCCAGAGAATTTTGTTTCATTTTAGTTTTTCTCAGCTTCTGGTTCTTAAAATCTTTCCACTACTTCTTTAATGATAGTCCCTGAGCATTGGGAACGCTGTGACATAGAGGTCCCATTCATGACTGAACATTCCACTACACTTATTCTATGTGAATTTCTGTGTTAACTCCTGTCCGCTGCACAATGAAATCTATGATGAAATATGAGATGTGCACTAATCTATGGGTAGAAAGCTATGAATTTAGAGGTCAGTATGATACTTTGCCCATTTGGCAGAAAAATAATAGGTTCACCCCTTGCAAATGTGAACTCCCCAACTGTAGTCTTTCCCAAATTTACAGTATGAAGAATATGTTTCTGCCTGTAGAGGAGATCTTAGATATAAGCAGAAATAGGTTGGTTACCCACATAATATGTATTTCAGTGTCGTACCAGTGGGTATATCTTGCCACACCATCATTATTGCAGTTCACAGGGTTCAGATCTGAGTAAGACTTGATGCCACTCCCTTCCCCACCTTCACCCCAGCCAGCAGCCTGCCTGATTCTATGGGAACATTTATACATCTCTTTCTCCTTTTTGATCACTTTTCCTTTCTTTGTGTATGTACATACAGATGGATGTAGATAATTACTTTGTCTTTATCATTTTAATTATCTAATTTGCTCAGAGACTCAATATGGTTTCTTTCTAATGGTGTGTATTTTGGAACAGAATTGTATAAAAATCAGACACCATCGTATAAGCCAGCAAGATTTTGCTGAAAGGACCCTGATATAGCTGTCTCGAGTGAGGCTAGGCCAGTGCCTAGCAAATACAGATGTGGATGCTCACAGTCATCTATAGGATGGATCACAGGGCCCCCAGTGGAGAAGCTAGAGAAAGTACCCAAGAGCTGAAGGGGTCTGCAACCCTATAGGTGGAACAACAATATGAACTAATCAGTACCCCCAGAGCTCGTGTCTCGAGCTGCATATGTAGCAGAAGATGGCCTAGTTGGCCATCATTGGGAAGAGAGGCCCCTTGGTCTTGCAAACTTTATATGCCCCAGTACAGGGGAATGCCAGGGCCAAAAAGTGGGAGTGGTTGGTTAGGGGAGCAGGGAGAGGGGAGGGTATAGGGAACTTTAGGGATAGCATTTGAAATGTAAATAAAGAAAACATCTAATTTAAAAAAAAAGAGAAAAAAATAAAAATTAAAATTAAAGAAAAAAATCTGAATGAAGTTTCTAGCCTGACTTCATTACACCCTTGATGGCCTGTCTTTATATGGCTGCCTTAACTTGTTACATAGGTGTTACTTTCCTTACTGCTTTGAGCATGTTTTCTCTTACAGATCGCTTGCTTGAAGAGCTTGATCTCTATTTTAGAAAACGTAAGCATCTTATCCTGTAGATACTGGTGGTTAAATGTGAGCTGCTGCTTTCTGCTCTCACATAATTTGGCTTCTTATTACCTCCAACTTCTTGTTTTTCCTTCTAAGTAATTGGCTACATTAAAGAAGTCTTTCTTTGAATGATATATCTAAAAATAATCTTTTCTTAGTTATTAATATATGTTCTTTCTGTTAATCTTTCTGTTAATCTTAAAGGAGTGCCCTTCCTTTAGCCTTGTACTTATTGTGAAAAATAGGCATGAATAATAAATTCAAATAAATATTTTTGAATTTTAGAAATGACTTAAAATTTACATACTAGATTTATGGCTAAGGGGAATTTGCTTAATATTTGTAATTGTCTGTCAGGCAAGGTCTATTGGCTGCTGTGGTTCTTTGTGTATCATTGTCAGTTTTCACCAATTAATAATACTTTTTTTGTTAATCACTTCTGCTTAGTGACTATAGAGATTATTAATTAGGAACTTGTAAGTAGATTCAGCCTTAAAATGGTCATAATTTAGTTGGGAAGAAATGATTCAGACTTTAGTTTCCTCTGCCTTGAACATATTCTTTCTAATAAGTCACCTTGCTTTTGATGGTGAGGCATGTTGTAAAAGTTTGAAAATTGAGGAAAAGTTTTTCCTGTTGACTTTAATGATTTTTTTCAAGTATGTCAGTTTTCTTGTATATCACATATATGCTCGGTCTGTTATTTATGATGTTAGCCATACGTATTCAGCCTTAGTTTTGGGTTGCCCTAGTATTATTATGTTAAAATTAGCAAAATAAATAACTTTGCTACTGGGCCAGAGAGGTGGCTTGTTTAGATATTTGTTGCACAGCCTGCTCACCTGAGTTTAGTCCCTGGATCCCATGGTAGGAGGAAAGAACCTACTCCCAAAAGTTGTCTTCTGCCTTATTCCCCGCATAAGCAGTGGTGTATATCCCACTATAGATAATAATAATAATTTTAAAAGTTGTTTACCTATACATGATTTTATAAGCTTTTTGGCTACCTTCTAATTATGTAGTTAGAAAAAATATATAATAGTTATATATTATTTTTCTGTAAAAATTTATTTATTCAAGTAAAATTAAAAGAAAGATCTCTGAAAACTTGCTGTTGTCACATTATTACTATGTTTTCTTTTTACGTTGTTTCTTTATTTTATAAGTTAATTTATAAGTTTATATTCTTCGGTTAATAAAAGACCTATAATCCAAGAACTTGGAAGGCTGAAGCAGAATGGTTATCAGTAAAAAGATTAGTCTGGGCTATGTCATGAGAGATCTCAATTTAAGACAAAGCAAAGAAAAAGGTGACATTTTATACTCTTTTGGTCCTAATATAATTTATTTTCAATTAAAATTATATATGTATGTTGGTGTTATATATATGTATAGTATAATTATATATATTTGTGTATATGTTCTTTTTATAATATGTAGTTCTGAAAGTTTCCTGTCATAAGTAGGAAATTCCTTGCTGCCAGGAATAGTTTCTTGCTTTCTTTCTTTTCCCAAAGCAGGGTGTGGCCATAGTTAGAAGAGGACTCTTAGCTAGCTCAATTGAAGAATCATACAGTTTATTGTATTTGATCTAAAAATTTAACTTGATCTTCTCTTGGTGCTGCACAGTGGCTCCTGCACTTCCATGAACAATACTAGTGTAAAGAGACTTGGAATGCTTTTCCAGTTACTTTGGAATGATAGGCAGAAAAGTAGAGATTCAGTTGCAACAACTATGAAAAATAAGCAGCTAACACTTCAGTACTGTGGGGTACCAGGCTCTGTGTTTAGTTGTAAATATTTTCTCTTAATTATTTTTCTGTGTTTTGAGATTGAGACATTGCTTCCATTTCAGTTATGCTTAAATTTGAGAAAGTAGTCCTCTGGTTTCATTCATCTGAAGCTACTTGGAGTACACTAATTTACTCTGCTCTTTTGAAGAAGATAGACAGACACAATACACAGAAACTGAGATGTGTTTATGGAAAATTGTGAAGTTAAGCATTTTGTATCCTATTCCTAAATTCAACACATCTTCTCAGAAAACGCTGCAGAGGACTTTGAGACTTATTTCAAATTTACTTAATTCTGTCTTAAAAATCCTTGTAGGATCATCAAACCACACATAAAGTATTAAACTCACTGCTCGAGAATAAGACCACCACCACAACAGTTTAAAGCCAAATTTGAAGCAAGTTTTAGTTAAATACTGATGGACTCTTACTGGTACGGGGCTTAAAAAGACAAAACCACCCAATCACCATATTTGCCATCAGGTTCAACTGGGTTAAGCATATGTCCTGACGACTTCCTGCGTACATTTAGTCAGGACAAGGGTACATCTTGATTTTTTTCCTGTTTACCTCTCCCCACCCACATATGATAAAGCATATCAGGTACAGATAGGTTAAACCATTATAGAACAAACAGGAACTTAGCTGCAAATAGAACCCTTAACCTGTAAGGTATATTTTTACTGTTTTGGTCTCATATTACCTTAAGTTGTATCATGAGTGGAATCTTTGACTCTGTGACGGGTGCTTGTTTTTATGGGGATCCAATAACCACCAGCTTACATGTACCCAGGTAAGAATTGCCGTCTAGGTAAGGCATTAATAATGCAAGAGCCAACAGTAATGAACAGAATCAGAAGGATCAAAGGCCCTGTGATGACTGGCATCAGAGTTACTATCTAGGAGGAGCCTGGAAATTTTATCTTAGATTCCCTTTTTGTAGTGTTTCTTGATTATAGCCAGATTATCTTTAATGATTCCTGAGTGGTTTGTATACAAACAACAATTTTCTTTGCATAAAGCAGGTTGAGTGACCTATCATATTGTAGAACTGTTTAAACTAATGAATGTATCTATTAATAAATTTGGGTCTATTTGATTTTAATAGATACCTTTCTTGGTATACCAGTAGGCACGATAGGTAGCCATTTTTCCCTTATGTCAGGGAGCTTCCATTTGATATAGCATTCTAGGCTGTTGGGGGATGAACTCTCTTCTGTTAACTACTTCCTGCTGAAACCAAGACATTGTTGTCAGAACCTAGGAAAACTAGAATGCTAGTCAAGGTTGGGAGGGAATTCAGGCAATGGGGCCTTTACCAGAAGCATCTGGTTCGCTGACCCAGCTGCAGAGACAGGGAGCAATCACATCTGCTGGACTGGTGCACATCAGCCTCAGCACTTCCAGGGCTTGCAATCATTTGTAGTCCACAATTCTTGCATGGTATCTGTCGGCCAAGTGAAAATCTGCTGAGATAGATATAGACTAGGTAAAGAAGTTAAAGTTCAGGAAATTAAAGGAAGATCTTACATTTGGAACGTTCAGGCCCATCGTCCTAGTAATTAAGGGAGAGAAGTCCCAAGACCAGGAGCGAGAGGCTACTTTCAAGAATAAACAGGTGGGGAACTTAGGCTGGACTTATCTGGGGTCTCCTTTCCTATAATAGGTGGGTCTAATTCTTAAGACTCCCTTGACGTCTGAAGCTTACATGACTTTTTAGTTTACAAAAGAGATAAAGGCTTTAGATATATTATTGATACTGCAATTATACTGAAGTTCACATTGTAGAAAAAGCAGGGGCTGGAGAGATGGCTCAGTGGTTAAGAGCACTGACTGTGTTGTGCCCTGAGTCCACGGGAAACCCAGATGAGCCCAAGAATTGTGAAATCTACTGCAACTGGCAAAAGAGTCTCTTATTTTTCAGGTTTGAATTCGGATCATCTGCCTCGAACTCACTGTGTGAATGCTGGCAAGCGACCCTGAGTCCAGAAAACACTGGGTTATATACAGTATAGTTAGGAATCCTGTAAATGTTCACAGAAAAGGGGAGTAGAGGGCTGTAATCATTTGGTGGAAAGGTACTGAAGTGGGAGGGGGTTAATGGGTGTCTGTTCTGGGACTAATTTTATGGCTGTCATAACTGTCTGTGACCTGACCTCTGATTACCTTTTCTCCATGATTTAAACTTGAGGTCCTAGCCTTCCTTGAGCTTGTTATTGCTCTAAGGTCTCAGGGACAGACACATGGAAAGTTCTGCTGCTTGTCAGGAGGCGTGTTGGTTTTTGGAGACACAAAGGCAGGGAGGATGTCTCTCTCTCTCTGTCTTCTCAGAATGTCTTCATTAAGGGGGAGTTTTATGGGTAGTGCCATTTTAACTTTAGGGGAGTGACCCTGAGTCCCAGGGAATGGGGAGAAAGCCTCAGGCTTGCTGCAGGAAGATGCTGCACAGAAACCAGCTGTCTGCTTATTGTGCTTGCCTCAGGCTGGAGGGAGGATGGGAGCTCTGACAAGGGGGCAGGGAATGCAGAGGCAAACTGTCTGTACACAACACTGAAGTCTCTCTAGTATCAGTAATTCGGGGGTTACAACAACTGCTCTTCCAGAGGTCCTGAGTTCAATTTCCAGCAACCACATGGTGGCTCACAACCATCTGTAATGAAATCCACTGCCCTTTTCTGGTGTGTCTGAAGGCAGCGACAGTGTGCTCATATAAATAAAATAAATAAAGGGCATCTAGAAACCAGCTGGAGTAGACTCATGCCTTTGAGTCATATAGCAAAAGCCATGACTTTGGGTTAAAAAGCATGCACATTTTTTTCCTAGAGAGCTAGATATGCAGGCTGGGCAGAGGTATTTTTAGCCCAATGAATAGCACCTTTAAGTCTATACTTAGAAGACAACCAAAGGAAATTAAAATACTGTGTTTGTGACTGATAATAGCAATTGGTGTTCTACAAGCTTATAAGAATGCTAATCAATGTTAAAATCTTGAACTTTTGAAATCATAGTGTAACAATAGCACAGAAGGGGAAAGAAATCTGAAACATTTTCCATTTTTAACATATCCTAGATCATGACCCTTAAAACTTAAGGTTTTAGACCCTTAAAACTTAAGCTTTTGTATCTTCAGACCTTTATGCATCCTAGAACACTTTCTGAGACTCTTAGAACTTGCTTAGATTTTAATCCTTTTTCTTTCCACATAATCATTTACCAGAGACATGGATAGTTATTCCTTAGGATAGCCAAGAGACCCAGTAGTTGTAGAAAAAAGCAAGGCCTGGTTTTTCCATAAGAAATGAACTAACACCCTTGGGGAAAACCTGGTTACCTGCTACTGTCAGCTGACAAAGCTAGGAGTTAGTGACCTGAGAGCTCTGAGAAGGATGCTTTATAACAGGAAGTGTGAGCCAAATGGCCTGTGTAATGGAGATTTACCCATTACCCAGATGCTCGTCCCAGGCTCCTGTGGTCTGCCTCGAAGTTTGACAGAGGATCTAGAGCAGCATTCAGAGCAGCATCGTTCAGCAGATCTCTGGGAAGTTTGAAGACATTGCATATACAGTGTATCTGAGCTAAACAAACTTTCTTGTTTTAGTTATTTATTTTAGGCTTAGTCTTATAAGAAATACAGGAGGCTGAATAAAGCTTTTTTTCTGTAATTAATTCTAAATAATATTTATCACGACTATGAGTCTGGTTCTGAACACATCGAAGAATTTGATCATTTATAACATGATTGACCATTAACTTGCATGTCTTAATTATCTTTAATAGTTTATAATAAGTTTGTAGCTTTTATAAGATTAGAAATGTATAACTTTATCTCTATTAGTTTTGACTTAAAAATGTAACAATTTCTGAATTGAAGCTTTTTAAATATCAAAACAAAACCTTAACTCATAATCACAGTCCACAGAGAGACTAGGAACTGTCCTGATCATTTTATAGAACACGGTTACAGAATAGAACAGTTTCTTATATGTCCCAGTTTATCAAAATAGCTAAAGCTTAACAAAATTTGAACCAGACATTTATTCTTAAGCTTGAATAGACCTTAGGTAAAGAGAACCATTCTCTAGGCCAGTGGTTCTCAGCCTTCATAATGTTAAAGATATTCAGTACAGTTCCATATGTTGTGGAGACCCCTAACCATAAAATCATTCTCATTGTTATTCACAACTTCAATTCTGCCACTGTTATGAATTGCAGTGTAAGTATCTGACATGTACACTAGGCTATCCCAGTGGAAGAGTCTTTTGATTCCCAAAGGGTCACAACCCATAGGTTTCGAACGGCTGCTCGAAGCCATTTGCGAGACTTACATCATTGTCTTGCTGTATCATAAGATAGGAATACCCCAGCCTCTGGTATTATAGTGTATAGTGTTCATAGCTGTGGCTCTAAATCATTAGCATGTTATTTATTTATCAAGATTATATATTAGTAAAAATGTCATAATAAAAAATCTTATACATTTAAAAATCTCATAGCCTTGTAAATTTAAATACTTTTAAAAGCTCTTCTTTTAAAAAAATATTTTTTAAATTTAAATTTTCTGTAAAACTTGAAAATGTCCTTTTAAGTATGTTTAAAATCTTCCAACTGAGTGTTCCTGCAATATCAAAAATAAGATAACTTTTTACTTCAAGAAGGAAAAATGTAGGGCATACCCCCAGTTTGTATAGGGCAAAACCAAGCTCCCAACAGTGCAAACAATTCAGTGCTTAATATGTGGAAATCATTTATAATCCTCTAGGGTTTAGGTTACTTGTCTGGCCCCACCCTGGGCAGAATGCACAGTCTTGTCTCCTTGCTCCCAGCCAGCTCCATTTTATTACAGCTCATATTTCTGATGATTATCACACGACACCAGCATTTCCAAAACTGCTAGGGTCCCCCTTTGAAACTGGACTCTCTTTAGGAACTTCAGCCTTGTCACACACTGGCAATCCTTAGCTGTCTTCTGTGATCCTTTCATATCTTTAAAACCAATATCACCTAGGTGAGACTCTCTTGTTACAAAGTTTGGTTGCCAGTATAAGGTACATTCTTGTGTATAAATGCATGGAGGTGCAGTTATAATAGTTTATTGAACAACCATTGTTTTTAAATCTTATTATTTATAAGCTTTATTTTTATAACAAGAATTATTGTACAAAAATCTCTCCTAATCCTATGTATCTTGGGGAACTTTTGTTGCCTCCTTGGTTGTCCCGTTCCACATTGCGTTAGTCAGGGTTTCTATTCCTGCACAAAACATCATGACCAAGAAGAAAGTTGGGGAGGAAAGGGTTTATTCATCTTACACTTCCATACTGCTGTTCATCACCAGAGGAAGTGAGGACTCAAACTCAAACAGGTCAGGAAGCAGGAGACCATGGAGGGATGTTACTTGCTGGCTTTGCTTCCCCTGGCTTGTTCAGTTTGCTTTCTTAATAGAACCCAAGACTACCAGCCCAGGGATGGTACCACCCACAATGGGCCCTCCCACACTTGATCACTAATTGAGAAAATGCTTTACAGCTGGATCTTATAGAGGTATTTCCTCAAGGAGGTCCTTTCTCTGAGGTAACTCCAGCTTGTGACAAGTTGACATACAAAACCAGCCAGTACACACAAGCTCACCTTTAATCAAGATGGTGGCTATCTTGAATTAATTGACAGGAGAGCTTAGAGATCATTTGTGAGCCCCAGCCATAAAAGCTGTCATAGTAGTGGTGGTGGTTGGTGACTGGTGGCAGCAGAAACAGCAAACAGACCCATACAAGTAAACAAAATCGACAAAACTTTCTAAGAACAAAACAGACAGACCAAACTTTCTGGACAAAACAGACAAAACTTTCCAAACAACTAGAACTAGGAGGGTAGATGATGTCTCACTATTTGCCCAGGACAGGAGAATGTTGGGGTCCTGTTGAACCTCCTCCATATCTGAGATAAGGATTCCACAGAACAGAACAAGACCATGAGACCTCTGTATATGTTTATGCTTTTCTCATTCCAGCATCTCACCCTGATAGTTCATGAATCAAAATGTAGCCTTTGAGTCTTGGTCCAAAGGCATTTGCCTTGTAAAGCAGACCCTTAGCCCTGGAGTTCCAGAGTGAAGGTCCTGCTTTACAATTGGGTGGTCTGAATCTTGCTGGAGCCTCCAGAAAATGTTAATCCTATTAATTGAGAATAAGGCTACCACCACAAATTAAAGCCAGATTTGAAGCAAGCTGTAATTAAATATTGGCCAGGTGGATGGACTCCAGTCAGGTTCATCTCTGTGTTCTTAGGAACCAGAAACAGATTTCCTGCAAGGGTTTTTTTTTTTTTTTTTTTTTTTTCTGTTTTGGTTTCATATTAATCAAAAGGAAAAATGCTCTTCTGATGAGTTACAGTACCCAAACTTGGGCACTTGCATGTTTTAAGGGACATTATCTGATTGCCCATCTCTCTTTCTGGTGTTTTTCTCCCAAGTTATTGCATATTTATGGCTATTCTACAAATGCAGCAGAAACAAAGCTCTACTAATTAAGACATAGTTGCAGCACTTAAAACAGGTTATCAGGAGAGAGGAAGAGACATAGCATAAATTTAGTTGTTTTCATGGAAACATTATTCTCTTTCTCTTTCTCTCTCTCTCTCTCTCTCTCTCTCTCTCTCTCTCTCTCTCTCACACACACACACACACACACACACACACACACACACACACACATGAACTAAATAGAAAAGTGTTGAGGGCCATGTAAGAGGAACAGCAAAACAGCTCTAGAACTCATGGAATGCAGCTGACTAGTTAGCACAACTGCAGTGGGTGTGTTTCGGTGAGGCAGAGCCCCAGAGACTACGTGTCCTTAGGGCTTCATACCATTGTGGAGTTTTGTTATACTTGGTGTCTTCAAGGTCACAACCCTCTCCCTCCTAATGTATGAGTTGTATAAAACCTCTAAGGGAACCCGTTTCTAGTCACTCACTGGGCAGCATCATTTGCACTTAAAAGAACAGTGCTTGATTTTTTTTTTTCAAGCATTTCTGCTGGCACAGCTCAATGATTCAGTCACCACCCTTGGAAAAAACTTAGAAATGTGGATTGTTAGAGATAACTACCACCTTTAGAAAGAATTTGGAGATGTATATTGTAGTAAAGTTAGTTTAAGATGTTTTTGCTAATGGCTCTGATGTAGAAAATCTTCGGGAACAAATTGGAAAGACACTTTTGATTATTGAGCAGGTGATTTTTTAATGTCAGTGAACAAGAACCATGGTAACCTGACCAATACTACCTGAAGTGCCTGCCTCTCTTGCTAAAGCTGAGCTGTGATCAAGGTGATGATTAATTTCTTTTTTTTAATTTCTTTTTTAAATTAGGTATTTTCTTCATTTACATTTCAAATGCTATCCCAAAAGTCCCCCAGACCCTCCCCCCACACCCCCTTACCCACCCACTCCCATTGCTTGGCCCTGGTGTTTTCTCCGTAATGAGGCATATAAAGTTTGCAAGACCAAGGGGCCTCTCTTCCCAATGAGATTAATTTCTTGTACCCATCTTTGCCTTCAGTTTCTTGATATGATTTAATAAAAAATTATTAATGAGTAAATGTGCACCCTGAGAATTTAAAGTAGAAATGATTATTTTCTATATAAAGGTTTAGATTATAAGATTCCACTTTAAGATAAATAATAAAACAATGATTCTTTCTTTGTAACCACAAATTGCAGCCTGTTAATAAGAGAAACTAGCTGAGAAACTTAACCTTGCTTTCTAACACTTTGTTAATCTATAACAAGTTGCTTAGTTACGAGTGTGTATGGGTTCTTGGGAATAATTTGTCTTATTTTAAAATCATAACACATAAAATATTTGATCATGTGAGGGTACTGGGGAACATGTTTTTTTCTTATGTATACTCATAATTGTTCACTAGAAGAAAAATATAATTAATCACATTGTAATTTTTATACTGCTTGAAAGACTTGTGAGATATATAAGCTGTTGGAGAAAAAAAATAAAGTGGTTGGAGGTTTGCTGCATCCACCAAATGTGTGCAAGTATGTGTGTGTGTGTGTGTGTGTGTGCGTGTGTGTCTATGTATTTCTGTGGGTTATGGTAGGGTCCCTCATCCTCTTGGTGCTTGGGCCGCTCGGTGAGGCAGGATGTGGGAAGTTTTGACTGTGCAGACCCCATACTAGTGGGACCTTGCTTCTGGGGAGTTGGTTTGGGGATCCCAGACCAACCCCCGAGGCGGCGGACGCCAGGTTCTCAGACTCTTGGGCATTCCAGATGCCTCTGGATGCAGCCCAAGAGCTGAGAATGGAGTGGGGACCTCTGCAGACTGGATCTAGTTAGGGGCTGAGGGAGAAAGAGGGGAGCAAAGAGAGCTTCAGCTGGGTTCCTGGGGGAGGAGCTTTCTTAGCTTGTTAAGCAGGTGGCTTGGCTTGGTGGAGGCCATGGCTGGGAGCACTGAGAGGCCTTCTGCGGGAGACTAGACGCAGCTCTTTAGATGAAGGCCTGTTCCATTGCTCCCCACTGAGGATCCCGATGAAAAGAGGCAGTCCATGGTTAAGGCATTTATTGTCATGGCGGAAAGTGGATGAGTAAAACCATACCCCAGTTTCTCAGGGCAGGCCTGAGGTTAAATGCCTTTTGCAGGGAGGAGTGTCTGGGAATGGGGGGTTTAATTGGCTGAGCCCTTCAGGCCATTAGGTACCTCATTAAGATGGAGCTCTGTCTTGGGGCTATGTGACCTGTGGTCACATTTTTTACCTGTGGAGGGGCTTGGGGGTTGCCCTTATGTGATTGATGGCCACAGAATTATGGAGTGGAGAGCTTTGGCCTCGTGTCAGGAGCCTGGTGTCTAGGAATGTGGCAAAACACCTACCATCCCTTGCAGGATTATCCCCTGCGGGGTCACCAGGGTTTTAAACCTAGCTCAACCAGAAACCAGGCTGCCTTTTATGGTCTCACATAATTCTATGTCTATGTGTATGTCTGTGTCTATATATGTATATATGTGAAGTGTTTGGAGCTTGTTGAAACTCTCTTCATCCACCAAGTCTGTGTGTGTGTGTGTGTGTGTGTGTGTGTGTGTTCCCTCACCCTTCTCACTGGCCCCATACAATCAAGCTTTGTTCCTTCAGAGAAGAGTCTGCTGAGTGATCAATTGCTGACTCTATATCCTATTTCAGTTTACCCTGGATGTCAAAGCTGGACTTTGACAGAATGGACTAGCCAGTTTTCTGCGGGGTGAAATTAGATAAGGAAGTAGAATGCTGTATTACCCTATCTCCCACCTCCCTATATTTCTTTTACCTAATTTTGTTCTAACCTTATACAGTACTTTATCTCCTTTTGCTTCACTTACTTTTCTACCCAGTGGGTCAGTAAGTAAGTATTTATAAAGCCATGGTTGTAGATTTTTGTGGCAAAGAAGATAGGTCTGGCATACATTTGGGGGTTACTTAAATGTTAATTTCATTGTTCTTGGACAACAAGGGTAATTACACTTTTTGGGTTCTGTCATTTTGATCTGTGGCCCAGATATTAGTGTTTGATGGGCATGTTGCTTTACATGGCTTTGCTTCTTGAGTTTTGGCTCTGACTGCTAGCGTTGAATAGAAATTGTCATTTGACATACATACTGGTGTCTTCTAAATGCCAAATACAGCCTCTTCTGTAACGTATTGTGGGAAACTGTAAGGAGAAGGAATATTTCATTCTGGATTACAGCTAAGGTGAACTCTTGTTTTTCTGTCAGTCATTTGCAGGCTGCAGACTTAACAAATGATTTGAGCAAATTACTTACCTCTCCTGGCTACAATTTTGTCATTTGCAAAGTGGGCAGACTCTTTAAATGATTAAGAGAGTCAGTGTCCGTAAACTATATAATAGTGTCCGGAGTAAGATTGCTTTTTAAAAGGAAGATATTCCGTAGAAGTCTGTTCCCTTTGTGATGGCCAATCCTGCTTGTCATCTTGACAAACTTGGAAGAATGAAACTCAATTGAAGAATTTGTCTACATTAGATCTGCCTGTGGGCATTTCTGGGGTGAGGGGGCATTTTTAAAATTGTTAATTGATGTTGGAGGACCAAGATCTCTGTGGGTTGTACCATACCTAGAGAGATGGGCCTGGGTGGTCTAAGAGAGGTCACTGAATGTGAGCCTGGGAGTGAGCCAGCAAGCATGTTTTACCATGGTCTCTGCTTCAGTTCCTACTTCCAGGTTTCTACATTGAGTTTCCTCCCAGGCTATGAAATCGAAGTATAAGATAAAATATTTCCTTTTCTTCCCAGCTTGCATTTGGTCATACTTAGTTTTTAACACAGCAACAGAAGAGCAAACTAGGATCTGTCTTTGAAATTCTTTTTTTTTCCTTTCAAATATTTAACTTTTAACTCACTGCTACTTATTCTGTAATTAATTATTTCTCAGAAATCAGTGATGAAAAGTAATTGGATATTTCCTGAATGAAAATATATTGCTGTTATCTGTGATAATTTTATGACTAACTAGTAAGGATTTACAATAATATATTTTAATATATATGTCAATAGGAACTTTTTAAAATATAAGAATCCCTGTAATATCATATCCATACTTTTATAAAACCTTTTATTGAGTCTTTGTGAATTTCACACCATGCACCCCAGTCCCATTCACCTCCACTTCCCTTTGGATCCTCCTCCTTCCTTGCAACCTCTCCCCCAAAATAAAATAAAAAATAAAAATGAAAATAAAACAAAAAATTTTATCATAGAAGCTGTAATGTGTCACAGTGCAGCCCACAGTACACCCTTTTGTTCACACATCTTTACTTGCAAATGTTCATTGCAGTAAGTCATTGGTCTGTTTGAGACCTGCTACATCATTGATATTGAATGCTCTTTCTGACTCCTCTCAGACACGCTGTTGTTGCCCTGTGACATGGAGATTCTATAGCTTTGGATCTGCAAGCCCTGCCCCTTTGCACACTCCATCAGTTCATAAATGGGATAGATATTGGGTGGGTGAATTCAAATCCCTGGACCTGGGCCTGGGTGATACCTGAGTTTGTCAACCCCACAGCTTTCCTGCACATACACCACAGGGTGAGCTCTCCAGCACTGTACCATGTAGCTCACTCAAGGCCGATAATGGCAAGGGGGAGAGCCAGCTCTCCCACCTACCAAAGGTGGCAAGGGACAAGGGAGGGGGATGAGGGGGCTTGGGGACAATCTCTTTGGTGCCTATGCCACCTCAATGTATCCATACATTTAAAGTATTAGAATATGCCAGAAATATAACACTAAAAAGTGAAAACTATATTCTGTAAATATTTACTTAGTGCTTGGTGTGTGGGAAGACAAATAACTTCTAATGGTCTCCATTCTCAATGGTGCCTAATTTTCTGTGAGAATGTAGGGATTATATGGGGTAGTTGTTTCCTGGGCTGCTGCTTTAGGATAGGTACTGTAGTACTGGATCTTCAATGGTTTGAGTTTGCACTCACTGTTCTGATACTGGTGAAAGTTCATTTGCTTTAGCTTTAGAACAAAACCTCTTATTCCTACTTGTCATGATGAGCTTGTTACTAACTTCACAGCTGCTTATGTGAGCTATTTCCAGAATGGATCTAGCTTTTGTCTTTATTTTATATCCAGAGTGATGCTTAGGTTTTAAATACTATACCCCCCATTCTTATCTGTTATTACTCTAAAATAATTACACATTTTCTCAGTGTGTACATGTGTTTGTATTTTTCTGAATTTGTGAATGACCATGATGAAGTCTTTTAGCTTGCCAAAATAAAATTTTATTAATTAAATGAATGTTTGTATATCTCAGATGTGAAACTTTTTATGTTGGGTTATTGCCTTTTGTAGTATCTTAAGTTCTGTTCTTCACATAGATCCTTGTGGGAACTTCTTACCAACTTATTGATAAGCCTTGGTATTTTGTGCTCTGATAGAAAAATTTTAAACTCTCTTGTATGATTTGGACAGTGCTTTGCTAGCCTTTCTTACTCAACTCTATGGCAAATGCCTTTTTATAGCTTAGATCCATTTGGTCCATTATGTCCCTTTCTCTATTTCATGTGCCCTTCACCATCCACAGTGAAATATTATTGGGTTCATTTTCTGCAGGCCTTCTGTAGATGACTACAGCTGCAGTGAGTTCACTTGCACAGTAGCCTCACCATGTCCAGAAAACAGCTTTCACAGCATTTCTTCACCCCTCGCAGCTCTTACTCTTTCTCTCCTCTTTCTTCACGGGCGTTTCCTTAGCCAGGATAGAATCCATGTGCTAAAGAACTTCCATTAGGCCCGAGCACTCAGCGGTCACTTACTTAATCTTAGCACTTTTACCAGGTGGAAATTTTTGCCTGCTGCAGATCTTTAGCAATCCTTCCTGTTGTGTAGAGCATCTCTCTTTCCCTTGCCCTTGCTGCTGCATGGCAGACAAGTTGAGGGGCCAGCTCTCACACTCATGCCATCTAGTCAGCTCTACTGCACTGACCAGGTTGGGTACAGGGCCTGCTCTCCTGAATGCTGCAGCAGGTGAGAGGCAGAGACTACATGCTCCTGCTGTCATGCCCTCAGGATCAGCTCAGCCTTGGTGAGGGGTTGGGCCATTTCTGCACAACCTTCAGACATTAATATGCCCCAGGGTGGCATCCCAGACCAAGGACATCCTCCTGGCCTTTGATGGTAACAGACTCCTGCTGCTGCAGGGCCACCGACAGCAGGTGGTTGCAAGTGGCATCACTAGCTCTTTACATCACTACCCTTGAGTCTCCAGTTCTGCCTCTCTTCATTGTGATCACATCCTTCCATCACTTGCTCTTCTTAGAGGCACCCATGGTCTCTAAGTGTCTGGGGTCATTCTCAGGAGTGGTCTCAGGAGTGCTATGCCCTACTCATGCATTATGGCTCCAGACAGGTGTCATCTGGGGCACTATCTGCCCTCCCATGCCTTCCTGATGCTGTACCTGTGGTCATCTAGAGTAACTCCCTGTCCGGGCCCTCCGTCACGGCACTGGTGGTCATTTTAGGCAGGCTTTTTTAAGGGAATGTTAGGCTACTAATCATTCAGAAATTAATTGGTCAAAACACTGAGGGCAGACATAGCCTTTCTCCTCTCTGCCACCTGCTGATGCACATGTGACACAGCAGCCTCACCTGCAAGGCCTCTGAGGGCAGGGGTAAATTTTTTTTGGGGGGGATCCCCAGGTGAGACAAATTTTTAATAAATGTATTTGAAAATTTTGTCTGGGCACTAGTTACTTTCTTTTGGTAGATAAATAGCCATACCTTTTGTTTTATGATTTGAAAGTACTTATATCTTATATACTGTATATTTTTTTTTCTGTAGAGAGTGATAATGAACTCTCGAGTGGAACAGGTGATGTGTCAAAAGACTGTCCTGAGAAGATTCTCTATTCTTGGGGAGAATTGTTAGGAAGATGGTAAGAATTTTCTTTATTAAAATATTTACCTGTATATACTTAGTGTTGATTTTTATATCAATTAAGAAAATTTAAAACTGTAATATTAGGAGCTATCTTAATATTCTTTAAGTTAATTAATATCCCTTAAGTTATTTACTTATTAATACATTTATAAATAGATTTATAAATACATTTATTAATGTGTTTGTATGCATGATTGTGTGTATGAGGGTGTGCATGTGTGTTGTTAACAGTCCAACTTTGTGGATCCCGTCCTCTTCCACCTTCACGTATGTTTCAGGTGTCAAACTCAGGTCTCCAGGCTTGCACAGAAAGGGCCTTTACTAGCTGAATACACAGGCTCTTGATGTAATGAAAGATATAAAAATTAAAATGTGATTCCTAGCTGCCCTTCATGTTTGTCTGTCTAGATCTTTTCCTGTATGGGTTCTATTTAAGTTCCTTTCAGAAGTTATTTTTCATAACCCAGGTTTGAAGGCCAGGTGAAATGAACAAATTCCTGGAAAGATCTGGAATGTCAGAATTACTCGAATGCAATAATCTTTATGGTCTGGTATCTTTGAATTCATTTCTTTATTGAGGTGTTTCCTTTCCTTTTTGAGAAAGTATTTCACTTAGCCAAGGTGACCTTGAATGTAGCCCATTATAACAAGAATTCTGATTCTCCTTCCTCTGCCTACCAAATGCTACCTTACAGATGTGTCAGCATAGGGCATTACAGATGTGCAGCATAAGGGCATTACAGATGTGCCAGCATAAGGGCATTACAGATGTGTCAGCATAGGGCATTACAGATGTGTCAGCATGAGGCATTACAGATGTGCCAGCATAAGGGCACTACAGATGTGCCAGCATAAGGGCATTACAGATGTGTCAGCATAGGGCATTACAGATGTGCCATCATAAGGAGTTTGCAGTCCTGGGCCTTGTGCATTCTAGGCAGGTATTCTCTCAACTGAGCTAAATATCTAACCCTGTTTCAAAAATTTTTTCTTAACAAAGAAATCCTTAAACCTAATTAGAAAATTCTACCAAATAGTTATAAAAGGTGAACTGTTAAGTTTTATGCAGTCTTTCTCAGAATATAGAAGGTAATTATTTTGAATTAATTTTATGACATTAGCATACACAGATCACAAAACCAAATTAAAATATTATGACAAACCACTGTCATATATGTCTAATGAACATAAGGTTAAAAGTCTTCAACAATAGTAAGAATGTGTCAAAATAAGAGATTTATAAGAAAAAGAATAAAGCATAGCTAAATGCAGTTTATTCTGGGAAATCAAGTGTGCGTCAGCATTTGAAAATAAATTAGTAAGTTACCATATCACTTGAAGAAAAATAATACAATTATTTCAATAGATGCATTTAAAAGCCTTTAAAAATCTTCATCACTTGTTAATGATATGACTCAGCAAACTAGGAATTCAGGGAGTTTTCACAGGTCTGTAATAGGCACCTATAAAATGTAGCTATTATTGATTTTTTTTGTTTATTTGTTTGTATTTTTGCTTTTCATGATAGGGTTTCTCTATGTAGCCCTGGCTGTCCTGAAACTCACTCTGCAGACCAGGGTGGCCTCAAACTGAGAGATCTACCAGCCTCTGTCTCCAGAATGCTGAGATTAAAAGAGTGTGCAACCACCATAAGCCTGCACTGTTCTCTTTAAAATTGAAATCCTCAGAGTGGAACAAAATAGGCATATTCACTCTGAGCATTCTCATTCACTTCATGTAATACTGGGGAACTTTTAAAATATTATTATTTTTTGAAACAATTTTTAACTTAAAAGATATTTGGATCATAGTCTTTCCATCCCCCAACTCCTTCCAGATCCTCTACCCGTCTCTACCTACCTAACTTTAAGTTCTTCTCAGAAAACAAACAAAAACCTAATTCAACAGAAAAACAAGAAAACAAAATAAAACACCACCCAAAAGGAAAAAGAAAACACTGGGCTATAACCAAATAAAAGCACAGAAAAAAGTGTTTGGAGTCCTTTATATGTTGGTCACCTGCACATGAATGTGACGCCTGCCCTTCAGTGGGTGAGATATACATGGGAGAACATTGGTTTTCCCTCTCCTGGCAGGTATAAGTGACGCTTCAGTTAACCTTTATCCTAGTGTCTAGGTTTTCATTCATTCATTCATTCATTCATTCATCCATTCATTTAAAAAAATAGAAAAAATAAAATAAAACAAGAACTATCAGGACACAATGAGAAGACCAAACCTACGGATAATAGGAATTGATGAGAATGAAGATTTTCAACTTAAAGGGCCAGCTAATATCTTCAACAAAATAATAGAAGAAAACTTCCCAAACATAAAGAAAGAGATGCCCATGATCATACAAGAAGCCTACAGAACTCCAAATAGACTGGACCAGAAAAGAAATTCCTCCCGACACATAATAATCAGAACAACAAATGCACTAAATAAAGATAGAATATTAAAAGCAGTAAGGGAAAAAGGTCAAGTAACATATAAAGGAAGGCCTATCAGAATTACACCAGACTTTTCACCAGAGACTATGAAAGCCAGAAGAGCCTGGACAGATGTTATACAGACACTAAGAGAACACAAATGCCAGCCCAGGCTACTATATCCGGCCAAACTCTCAATTACCATAGATGGAGAAACCAAAGTATTCCACGACAAAACCAAATTCACACAATATCTTTCCACGAATCCAGCCCTTCAAAGGATAATAACAGAAAAGAAGCAATACAAGGACGGAAATCACGCCCTAGAACAAGCAAGAAAGTAATCCCTCAACAAACCAAAAAGAAGACAGCCACAAGAACAGAATGCCAACTCTAACAACGAAAATAAAAGGAAGCAACAATTACTTTTCCTTAATATCTCTTAATATCAATGGACTCAATTCCCCAATAAAAAGACATAGACTAACAGACTGGCTACACAAACAGGATCCAACATTCTGCTGCTTACAGGAAACCCATCTCAGGGAAAAAGACAGACACTACCTCAGAGTGAAAGGCTGGAAAACAATTTTCCAAGCAAATGGACTGAAGAAACAAGCTGGAGTAGCCATTTTAATATCGGATAAAATCGACTTCCAACCCAAAGTTATCAAAAAAGACAAGGAGGGACACTTCATACTCATCAAAGGTAAAATCCTCCAAGAGGAACTCTCAATTCTGAATATCTACGCACCAAATGCAAGGGCAGCCACATTCATTAAAGACACTTTAGTAAAGCTCAAAGCACACATTGCACCTCACACAATAATAGTGGGAGACTTCAACACACCACTTTCATCAATGGACAGATCGTGGAAACAGAAACTAAACAGGGACACAGTGAAACTAACAGAAGTTATGAAACAAATGGACCTGACAGATATCTACAGAACATTTTATCCTAAAACAAAAGGATATACCTTCTTCTCAGCACCTCACGGGACCTTCTCCAAAATTGACCATATAATTGGTCACAAAACAGGCCTCAACAGATACAAAAATATTGAAATTGTCCCATGTATCCTATCAGACCACCATGGCCTAAGACTGATCTTCAATAACAACATAAATAATGGAAAGCCAACATTCACATGGAAACTGAATAACACTCTTCTCAATGATACCTTGGTCAAGGAAGGAATAAAGAAAGAAATTAAAGACTTTTTAGAGTTTAATGAAAATGAAGCCACAACGTACCCAAACCTATGGGACACAATGAAAGCATTTCTAAGAGGGAAACTCATAGCTCTGAGTGCCTCCAAGAAGAAACGGGAGAGAGCACATACTAGCAGCTTGACAACACAACTAAAAGCCCTAGAAAAAAAGGAAGCAAATTCACCCAAGAGGAGTAGAAGGCAGGAAATAATCAAACTCAGGGGTGAAATCAACCAAGTGGGAACAAGAAGAACTATTCAAAGAATTAACCAAACGAGGAGTTGGTTCTTTGAGAAAATCAACAAGATAGATAAACCCTTAGCTAGACTCACTAAAGGGCACAGGGACAAAATCCTAATTAACAAAATCAGAAATGAAAAGGGAGACATAACAACAGATCCTGAAGAAATCCAAAACACCATCAGATCCTTCTACAAAAGGCTATACTCAACAAAACTGGAAAACCTGGACGAAATGGACAAATTTCTGGACAGATACCAGGTACCAAAGTTGAATCAGGATCAAGTTGACCATCTAAACAGTCCCATATCACCTAAAGAAATAGAAGCAGTTATTAATAGTCTCCCAGCCAAAAAAAGCCCAGGACCAGACGGGTTTAGTGCAGAGTTCTATCAGACCTTCAAAGAAGATCTAATTCCAGTTCTGCACAAACTATTTCACAAAATAGAAGTAGAAGGTACTCTACCCAACTCATTTTATGAAGCCACTATTACTCTGATACCTAAACCACAGAAAGACCCAACAAAGATAGAGAACTTCAGACCAATTTCTCTTATGAATATCGATGCAAAAATCCTCAATAAAATTCTCGCTAACCGAATCCAAGAACACATTAAAGCAATCATCTATCCTGACCAAGTAGGTTTTATTCCAGGGATGCAGGGATGGTTTAATATACGAAAATCCATCAATGTAATCCATTATATAAACAAACTCAAAGACAAAAACCACATGATCATCTCGTTAGATGCAGAAAAAGCATTTGACAAGATCCAACACCCATTCATGATAAAAGTTTTGGAAAGATCAGGAATTCAAGGCCCATACCTAAATATGATAAAAGCAATCTACAGCAAACCAGTAGCCAACATCAAAGTAAATGGAGAGAAGCTGGAAGCAATCCCACTAAAATCAGGGACTAGACAAGGCTGCCCACTTTCTCCCTACCTTTTCAACATAGTACTTGAAGTATTAGCCAGAGCAATTCGACAACAAAAGGAGATCAAGGGGATACAAATTGGAAAAGAGGAAGTCAAAATATCACTTTTTGCAGATGATATGATAGTATATATAAGTGACCCTAAAAATTCTACCAGAGAACTCCTAAACCTGATAAACAGCTTCGGTGAAGTAGCTGGATATAAAATAAACTCAAACAAGTCAATGGCCTTTCTCTATACAAAGAATAAACAGGCTGAGAAAGAAATTAGGGAAACAACACCCTTCTCAATAGTCACAAATAATATAAAATATCTTGGCGTGACTCTAACTAAGGAAGTGAAAGATCTGTATGATAAAAACTTCAAATCTCTGAAGAAAGAAATTAAAGAAGATCTCAGAAGATGGAAAGATCTCCCATGCTCATGGATTGGCAGGATCAACATTGTAAAAATGGCTATCTTGCCAAAAGCAATCTACAGATTCAATGCAATCCCCATCAAAATTCCAACTCAATTCTTCAACGAATTAGAAGGAGCAATTTGCAAATTCATCTGGAATAACAAAAAACCTAGGATAGCAAAAAGTCTTCTCAAGGATAAAAGAACCTCTGGTGGAATCACCATGCCTGACCTAAAGCTTTACTACAGAGCAATTGTGATAAAAACTGCATGGTACTGGTATAGAAACAGACAAGTAGACCAATGGAATAGAATTGAAGACCCAGAAATGAACCCACACACCTATGGTCACTTGATCTTCATCAAGGGAGCTAAAACCATCCAGTGGAAGAAAGACAGCATTTTCAACAATTGGTGCTGGCACAACTGGTTGTTATCGTGTAGAAGAATGCGAATCGATCCATACTTATCTCCTTGTACTAAGGTCAAATCTAAGTGGATCAAGGAACTTCACATAAAACCAGAGACACTGAAACTTATAGAGGAGAAAGTGGGGAAAAGCCTTGAAGATATGGGCACAGGGGAAAAATTCCTGAACAGAACAGCAATGGCTTGTGCTGTAAGATCGAGAATTGACAAATGGGACCTAATGAAACTCCAAAGTTTCTGCAAGGCAAAAGACACCGTCAATAAGACAAAAAGACCACCAACAGACTGGGAAAGGATCTTTACCTATCCTAAATCAGATAGGGGACTAATATCCAACATATATAAAGAACTCAAGAAGGTGGACTTCAGAAAATCAAATAACCCCATTAAAAAATGGGGCTCAGAACTGAACAAAGAATTCTCACCTGAGGAATACCGAATGGCAGAGAAGCACCTGAAAAAATGTTCAACATCCTTAATCATCAGGGAAATACAAATCAAAACAACCCTGAGATTCCACCTCACACCAGTCTTAATGGCTAAGATCAAAAATTCAGGTGACAGCAGATGCTGGCGTGGATGTGGAGAAAGAGGAACACTCCTCCATTGTTGGTGGGTTTGCAGGCTTGTACAACCACTCTGGAAATCAGTCTGTCGGTTCCTCAGAAAATTGGACATAGTACTACTGGAGGATCCAGCAATACCTCTTCTGGGCATATATCCAGAAGATGCCCCAACTGGTAAGAAGGACACATGCTCCACTATGTTCATAGCAGCCTTATTTATAATAGCCAGAAGCTGGAAAGAACCCAGATGCCCCTCAACAGAGGAATGGATACAGAAAATGTGGTACATCTACACAATGGAGTACTACTCAGCTATTAAAAAGAATGAATTTATCAAATTCCTAGCCAAATGGATGGACCTGGAGGGCATCATTCTGAGTGAGGTAACACATTCACAAAGGAACTCACACAATATGTACTCACTGATAAGTGGATATTAGCCCCAAACCTAGGATACCCAAGATATAAGATACAATTTGCTAAACACATGAAACTCAAAAAGAATGAAGACTGAAGTGTGGACACTATGCCCCTCCTTAGAATTGGGAACAAAACACCCATGGAAGGAGTTACAAAGACAAAGTTTGGAGCTGAGATGAAAGGATGGACCATGTAGAGACTGCCATATCCAGGCATCCACCCCATAATCAGCATCCAAACACTGACACCATTGCATATACTAGCAAGATTTTATTGAAAGGACCCAGATGTAGCTGTCTCTTGTGAGACTATGCCGGGGCCTAGCAAACACAGAAGTGGATGTTCACAGTCAGCTAATGGATGGATCACAGGGCTCCCAATGGAGGAGCTAGAGAAAGTAGCCAAGGAGCTAAAGGGATCTGCAACCCTATAGGTGGAACAACATTATGAACTAACCAGTACCCCGGAGCTCTTGACTCTAGCTGCATATATATCAAAAGATGGCCTAGTCGGCCATCACTGGAAAGAGAGGCCCATTGGACATGCAAAGTTTATATGCCCCAGTACAGGGGAACGCCAGGGCCAAAAAGGGGGAGTGGGTGGGTAGGGGAGTGGGGGTGGGTGGGTATGGGGGACTTTTGGTATAGCATTGGAAATGTAAATGAGCTAAATACCTAATAAAAAATGGAAAAAAAAATAAAAGCAAAACGCCAAGCCAAAAAAAAAAAAAAAAAAAAAAAACCTATCAGATCCAAGTTGGACAAGACAAACTAACAGAAGAGCCCAAGAGAAGGCTCAAGAATCAGAGACCCTCTGGTTCTCATGTCAGGAATCCCTTAAAAACCATTGAACTGGAAGCCATAATAGAAATTCGGACCTGTGCATGCTGCTTCAGGCTCTGTGAGGTCATAAGAACTTTGTTTTCTATCTTGTCCTACACTCTTTTGCCCTCTCTTCTGCGGGGTTCTTTGAGCTATGGGTAGTGGGGATGAGGGAATTAGTTGAGTAGGTAGGAGGGTAATTGAAGGAGACATCCCACTTAGGGCTGAATTTTCCAAGGTCTGTCTCCCTCCCTCCCTCCCTCCCTCCCTCCCTCCCTCCCTCCCTCCCTCTCTCCCTCCCTCCCTCCCTCCCTCCCTCTTCCTGGGTCTCTGTATTTGCTCCCATCTGCTGTAGGAGGAAGCTTCTTTGGTGATGACTGAGCAAGGCACTGGTCTTTGAGTGTAGCAGAATATCAGTAGGAGTCATTTTTCACATCTATCTGTCTGTCTGTCTGTCTGTCTGTCTGTCTGTCTGTCTATCTATCATCTATGTTAGTATCCATCCATCCATTTTTTTTTTAGAACAGTATTACTTGGTTTTTACCCTAGATCCCTGGGCTATCTATCTAGCCTCAGGGTTTTGTTCACCTAAGCCATGTCAGGTATGCGCTCCATTCCATGAGTGGGCCGTAAGCTGAATTGGTTCTTCGTTGATTACTCCCATCTTATATCATATAGTTTGAAAAAAGAAAAGAAAAGAAAAAAAAGCTAAACTTCAAAGGAAGCTATAAAACGGTATCTGATTTTCAGAGACACAACTTTCATTTTTTAAAATCAAAAGGTTTTAATAAAACAAATGGAACAACCTAGCTTTTGTTTTACACACCTTTTTCTTCTTTTTTTTTGAGACATCAAGTCTCACTATATATTTTGGCTGTCTTGGAACTTGCCCTATAGACCAGGCTGTCCTAGAACCCACAGTGATCTGCCTGCCTCTGCCTCCTGAGTGCTGGGATTAAAGCTATGTGCCACCACTACTGGCCTCATGTTACAATCTTACGGAATACAAAGTCAGTATGTGAGCATCAATTCTACTTACATGCTAGCAATGAAAAATTAGAGGTGGAAAACATAAAAATATAAAATATGAGCAAAAGAGCTAGAAACAATCATGTAGAATTCTAGCAAACTGCTGTCTCTGTGGTGGAACACTAGAAAACAGCAGTGAAAGAACCCAGAGGAGACTGAAAGAACTGTACAAGTATGTTATCTTTATGGGATTGAAGCATCAGTATTATCGAGTTTTCAGTTGTTTCCTAAGTAACTTATATTCTTCAAAAAACTTCAGTAAAAACCCTAGGAGAATATACTGTAGGTACAAAGCCCATATTAAAATTCATATGTAATAAACATTGATTATAACATCCAAAATAATTTTGAGAACAAGGAATTAAATAGGAAGACACAGGACCTGATTTTAGAGCTTGCTGCATTAATTGAGAAGACCTGCAATGTAAAGATAGACATATAGTACCATGGCAAAGAATGAAGAACTAAGAAATAAAGGCAAAGGTTCTATACACTTTCCAGATAAGACATATGAGTGTCCGAGTTATTAAAAGATATTTGGCCTAGCCATCAGAGAAATGCAAATAAAAAGTACATATTGATTAAAAGCATCCATGCATGAATATTCCTTCTACAAGTTCCTGTTGCTTCAGCTCCATGAACACTTTATATGTATGTAGTTTCCATGTTTGTCTTGGCACTCACTTTCCTGTTTTCTAACGCTGAAAAGCAGTGGCCTCACTTACCCACTGTCCTTCATGGACTCAGCTTTTCTTAGGAGCCCCAGTGCACACTGAGGACTTAGAGATGGCATGTGTGGTAGGTTTTACTCTCAAGCTTTGTCATGTTACAAAGGCAAACAGACAATTGCACTATAGTTGGTAAATGCCTATTACATTTGAATAAACACTCACTAGGAAAAATGACGATAAGTAATTGTATTCCTACCCATCCAGCTTCAGTCATAACTGAAGTAATGAACATACCCACAGATTCCTTTAAGATGATATTGTTAGTATTTCAAATATTTGCCTTCATATATTAGCCCTAATTGGTAGTGCTGATTAAATTCAGGTCTTTAAACATGATAGGCAAGAAGTCTCCCCTGAATGTTCCCCTCATCTTCAAAAACAATTTTAAAGGCTGAAATAGGATTTATGTTCACCTGGAACTCTTGGTCCACCTTTTTTGCTGCCCCTAGCGCTGGGAGTCCAGGTTCGCATTACTATACATGGTGATGCTTTTCGTTTTCTTAGTGCAGAAACTTGGGGGCAGAGAATAACTTATTACAGGAGGTGTTGATTGATTTTATATATTAATCAGGTTCTTATCAAACTGATGGACCATATGTATGGTGAACAGTTTCCAAACTGAAGACTTCCTCCCCATTCTCTCTTCCCTCCCTCTCCTCTTTCTCCCTTGAGAAGATTTCTCAGCTAAATTCAGTCTCCATATTTTTTAAAGAAATAAAACAATATATTTCTGAATTACATTAATTTATTATCACTTCAGAAATTGATAAACATTAATATGAATATTTTATAAGTAACCTTTTTTTTTTTTAAGAATTAAAGGCGCCGGGCGGTGGTGGCGCACGCCTTTAATCCCAGCACTCCGGAGGCAGAGGCAGGCAGATTTCTGAGTTCGAGGCCAGCCTGGTCTACAGAGTGAGTTCCAGGACAGCCAGGACTACACAGAGAAACCCTGTCTCAAAAAAAAACAAAAAAAAAAGAGAGAGAATTAAAGGCATTTATTAGAAAAACCCAAGGGAACTAACTGTATTGAGACAACTGATTTTTAACTCTTTACAAAGCTTGCTAAATGTTCTCCATTGACTATCTTTTTGAATCATTAAAAAAAATTAAGATAAGACACAAAAAAGATAAAATTGCATAGAGAAATCTTATGTTATAGAAGATTTGAAATCTAAAAATAATCACTCTTAGATAGTCTGTTTTTTTACATTCTTTTTTAGGTTTAGAAATGTTTAATATCTTGGTAGTAATAGGTTCACATGAACACTTTTTAGTGATTTTTGGAAGTTTTAATGCCCTTTGAATAGAGTTCTGTGGCTTATGGTTTTGGAAAACCCTTCTCTTTCTTTTCTCTTTCCCTACTCTCTGGCTTACCTTCCCTTGTTTTTTATTTTTTATTTTTCATTTTTCATTTTTCCAGACGAGGCCTTAGTGTTTCTTAGACTATGCTTGAGGTTTGACTCTCCTGCCCTAGCTTCCTGAGTTCTGGATTCCAGTGTCTATCACCAGAATTGGTAAAACGTGTGTTCTTAACCTAACTGATCTCCTACACACTGTCAGTGACACGAGATAAAAGTTAGTGGAAACTTGGATGATTGAAAATCACCAAGTATAAACATACAAAGCTTTTTCTCTTTTCACATTAATATAATGTTCCATTTTTCTAATTGAGGGGAGAAAGCCTTAGAAAAACTCAAAAGCAAATTAAAATAGGAATATATGTTCTTCACCTGAAGAATGACTTAAATTTATTCCTCTTCTTGATTAGTCCTCCTCCTCCCCTTCTCCCTCTTCCTCCCCATTCTCTCTCCTCTTCCTCCTCCTCCTCCTCCTCCTCCTCCTCCTCCTCCTCCTCCTCCTCCTCCTCTCAGCCTCTCTCCCTTCTTTGTTTTTTCTTTCTCTTTGGAGCTTCACACTGGAGTTCATGCATGCCAGGCAATCACTGTGACAAACTATTTCTTATGGTTTATATACAGCTTCTGCATCTCTAGGACTTGCAGGTGGGGGAAGGAGAAATTTCAAACTTTACTTATTGATATTCAATTTTGAAATTTCAGTTCTAATTCTTTACTTATGAGAATTTTAAAACAGTGTCAAGCTGCTGCTTTTACATTCTCCTAAATGCTAGTTACTTACTTTGATCCCTCTCCCAAACCTCTGGTTTTGCTTGAAATAATATCTTTTATTTGAAATTCTCTCTGGTAGTAGATGGCTTTGTAAACAGTCTTTATATGCTAGGCAGTTTCGAGAAAATCCTTTTGGAAAGCAAATTTTCTAAGGGGTACATTATAAATTTGATCCTACTAGAGTCAGCGAGAGCATTTGCCTCTAAACTAGTATTATTTACTGAGCCTTGGTAGTCTAGCATGTTCACTTTATCTTACCTTCGTTTGTTTATTAAAGAAAGTATTAAGTGTATTTTATGGCCAGGTGTGTGGTTTTGGTGCTTAGACTGTATGAGTAAAGAAGACACAAGTTATTGTCCTTTATGAAGAATATATTTATGTGTTAAAATACTGATCACAAGAGTTAGAGCTTTGGCTTAGTTGTAAAGTATTTACTTAAGGCTCTGGATTTAATCTTCGGCTCCACTACAACAAAATAAAAAGCAAAATTTAAAAGTGATTTTTGTACAACTAGTATTTTTTTAAAAGAATTATTTATTTATGTATGAGTACACTGTAGCTGTCTTTAGACACACCAGAAGAGGGCATCAGATCTCATTACAGATGGTTGTGAGCCACCATGTGGTTGCTGGGAATTGAACTCAGGACCTCTGGAAGAGCAGTCAGTGCTCTTACCTGCTGAGCCATCTCTCTAGCAAATTTGTTTGGTTTGTATGTACATTTTTAATAATTGCATTATATATCTGTCTTGTTTAAGGGAAGCCATGTGATTGGTTGTCTCTTTCTGATAGCTGTGTTTAGCGTCCATCTAAACTATGGATATATGTTGTCATATTTTTACTAGAAATATTGAAAGCATTGCTTAGTTTAACAAATTACTTTTGGATCTTTGAGATGACTCGGCAGGTAAAGGTACTTGGTATATGAGCCTGAGTACCTGAATTTGGTCCTTGGAAGGAGAGAACCCACTCCACAGAATCGTTTTCTTGAGTTTTACTTGTATACACACCCCACTTGCACAATAATGATTAAAATATCTTTTAAAAATTATTCATACTTTTCCTGGTCATATACATTATTACTATTTGGCTTAATATCCATTATTTATTGTCTATTAAGTAAGTAGGTAATAGAGTTTTAATGCAGTTTTATTCTATGAAACCCAGCAAAGTAAAGCTGTTAATCCATGATAGTATAAGTTATCCAGTTTTCTAAAAATATTAGCCTATAAGATAATGTCTAGATTTTTAATGGCAGAGAATAAATGATTTTCACTAAACTTTATGAAACAAATGCTTGTACATAGAATCAGGTAGAAGTAAAATGTTGACTGAATTAAATTATTTAACATAGTAAACATGTTTATTGGGATTGTTGATTATTAACTTCAATAAATATGTATATCCATATGCATATATGACTATTGGTATGACTTCAACTTTCAAAATCCTCAGTAAATCATTATATAGATTCTGAACTAACAGATTATTTAATCAAGCTTATTTCTTTCATTCTGCCTATAAAGCTAGAAACGTATTGTAAAGGACACATTTATGTTAGGAGGCTCTTGGAGAGTGTAAGGGTGTAAAATTAGTGTCAGTAGAGTGTAAATATCATAAGTGTGCCAGAAGCTGAGCAAATAAGATCTTTTAGATGTGATGATGTGCCAGGAATGAATTCAGATGATGAGTGATGTCAACGGTAACGATTTTTAGTCTGGATAGATTATGGTGGTAATCACTGGAGTTGAAGAAATCTTGGAAAACAATCAGATTTTGAGAGAAGATAGTTCAGATTGGGCCTTTGCTGATTTTAGGGTGCTGTTGATTCCCCAGGTACCCGAAAGACATTGCAAAGATAATAATTACGCCTACAAACAAGACAGTAAAAGAATTAGCTCACTGGTGACAAGAGTGGAGAAGCAATTATTGATGGTGTTTGAGGGATGGATAAAAACTAGGTTTTATCCTTGATCCTTAAGAAAGCAGCAAAGGATCAAGTATATGAGTGGTCAACACTGAAAGGATTGAAAATACCTTGAGATGTAAATGAATGGAATGATTAATATTTTTTTTAAAAAAAGGACATAAGAGAAAAAAGACCTGGGGGAACCAAAGGGAGAAGCAGAATTGGGAGGTCGAGAAAGGATAATTTATTAAAACTTTCTTTGTTTGTAAATACTTCATGTTATCTCATAACCCATATGCCAAAGTCAAAAGTTAATTTTTGCTTTCTTTTTTATTGGATATTTTATTTATTTACAATTAGGTTGTTATTCCTTTTCCCAGTTCCCACCCCTCCCCCAAAATCCTCTACCCATCCCTCTCCTCCTGCTTCTATGAGGGTGTACCTCTACCCACCCATCCACTCACTCCTGCCTCCCTGCCCTTGCATTCCCCTACACTGGAGCATCCAGCCTTAACAGGACCAAGGGCCTTTTCTCCCATTGATTCCCTACAAGGCCATCCTCTGCTATATATATATGGATGGAGCCATGGGTCCCTGCATGTGTACTCCTTGGTTGGTGGTTTAGACCCTGGGAGCTTTGGTTGGTTGATATTGTTATTCTTCCTTCGGGGTTGCAAAGCACTTCAGCTCCTTAAGTTCTTTCTCTAATTCTTCTATTGGGGACCCTGTGATTAGCTCAGTGGTTGCTTGCAAGCTTCCGCATTTCTATATGTCAGGCTTTGGCAGAGCTTCTCAGCAGACAGCTATATCAGGCAGCAGAGTGGCGGGATATAAAATTAACTCGAACAAATCAGTAGCCTTCCTCTACTTAAAGGTTAAACAGGCTGAGAAAGAAATTAGGAAAACGACACACTTCACAATAGTCACAAGTAATATGATATACCTTGGTGTGACTCTAACCAAGCAAGTGAAAGGTCTGTATGACAAGAACTTCAAGTCTCTGAAGAAAGAAATCGAAGATCTCAGAAGATGGAAAGATCTCCAATGCTCATGGATTGATTAGCAGGATTAATATAATAAAAATGGCCATCTTGCTGAAAGCAATCTACAGAGACAGTGCAACCCCCACCAAAATTCCAATTAGTTCTTCATAGAGTTAGAAAGAACAATTTGCAAATAACAAAAACCCAGGATAGGGAAAAATATTCTCAGCAATAAAAGAACTTCTGGGGGAATCACCATCCCTGACCTCAAGCTGTATTACAGAGCAATGTGATAAAAACTGCCTGATATTGGTACAGAGACGGGGGAAGATCAGTGAAATAGAAATGAAGGCCCAGAAATGAACCCACACATCTATGGTCACTTGATCTTTCTTTTTTATTTTTTTAAGTATGAGAGCACAAATTTATTTTTAGAGATGTCATTTTTCAATGTTATGTCAAAATTGGATATTTTTCACGAAACTGCTGTAACAATTCATTTGGACAGTGGCAGCATTTAAATTCAGGTATAAATAGTGGATATAAAAAGAAAAATTAAAGTATGTTTCAAACTATTTTTGATTTATAAAAATATTCTAACCATAGCCTATACATATCCTTTTTAAAAACATTTCTACTTAATTTTTTTTTTACACATTCCAGATTTTATCCCCCTCCTGGTCCACCCTCTGACTGTTCCATATTCCATACACACCCCTATGTCTCCTTGAGGATGTCCCTACCCCGTAGCCCCCACCCTACCTGACTTCTCCACTCCCTGGGACCTCCAGTCTCTTGAGGTTAGGTGCATCTTCTCTGACTGAGCCAGCACTCAGCAGTCCTCTGCTGTATATGTTTTGGGGGCCTCATATCAGCTGGTGTATGCTGCCTGGTTGGTGGTCCAGTGTTTGAGATCTCAGGGATCCAGGTTAATTTAAAAAGAGAGAGAATACCTACTGAAGTCAGTGCCATGGGCAGATGCCACGGATTACTTGAGTGAGAACCTTTCAGCAAGGGACAGAGTGGTCTTGCTAAACTGAATTGAAAAGGGGGTGTGGGGGATACAGTATAGAGTGAGCAATGCAGCACTTGTGACACAACACAGGTGTGGTTGAGCTCAGAAACATAGGCTTTATCTGCAGTCTTTATCTGCAGGTATGTGTCTGAGTTGTTACAGATAATGCTGTACTAACATGAAGCATGTACTATATTTAATGACATTGAATACCTCTTCTGTAACTTTATACATTATATGACTCATACTTCATAGTATTTTCCTTCAAATTCAAGGAAATGTAAATGTACTTAAACCTTTTTGTACTCACATGGTTGCTTTTAATTAGCTTAGTCTTTTACCTAGGGAATCCATAAATTTAACTACCTTCAAACCATATGTTTTTCTGATCCAAAGTATATTCAGAGACTTATATTGAATTATAAAAAGCACATGGTTTTATAAACTATCTGAGTTCTTATGGCATACTGTTTTTAAGTAGTCTCAGGCTCTATTGGATAATAAAAACAGAGCTTCAAGAAAGTTCCAGGCATCATATAGTTTACTCAATTATTATTTTTTTTCAAGACTGGTTAGTACCTTTCTATGTGTCATATTTTGTGGAAGACATTAAGCCTGTTAGCTTAAGTTAACTAAAATTAGATCTTATGTAAATATATAAAGACACTTCAAAGAATTAAAGCTAATTTTTATTATGTATTTTATATTTATATAAATAATAGTTGTGTAAATATGTTAGTATATTTATATAAGTATAAATATATTATTAACATCTATAAAATTTTAGCATCAGTGAAATAATTTAAAAAATATCAAAATTAAAGGACTTTCTAATATATTAAGTGCATACATATAAACTATATATGTTCTTCTGAATTCATGTATGTTTAAAAGCAGGTAAAAAGTAGTGTGTATCTAGAATAACATCTATAAACTATTTTGAATCCCGATTTTTTTCTCTTAGCAGCATATCTTCTTCTATAGTGTTAATTTTTTCAAGTACTAAGTCTTTCTACTTCATTTTGATCTGAGCTCATCAGTTTTACCAGTTTTCATTTTCTATCTCTCCCAATCCCCTCCTCACAGGTGTTTAGCTGAATCAAAGTGGAACGGTCATAAATCTAATGATTTGCACAAAATCCTGATGTGATAAGTTTGCTTTAACTTATTATATATGTTCAGAGCATTATGATTTTCTCCAGAGATATCTAGATAAGGACAATATGTTAGAAACAAAAAGCTTTTGAACATATTTTCAGAGGAAGATGCCAAAACTTCAGTCTGGGCTGGTGATAGAAGGGTGTGCATAATTTGGAGAAGTATGTGGGATACCAATTATGTAAAACAGACATATGGATTCCATGACTTTTCAGTTTTAAAACTTGAAATTAGAGCCTGGCGTGCTCGTTCAGATTGGGATACATTGTCAGGCTTCGGATTTGGGTGACGGCATCAGGTCAGCGCTAGGACATAGTGAGCAAGAAATGAGAAATGTCAGAGCAGAAAGGCCTCGACCATAGCTCCGTGTCAGGGAAGAGCTGAGGCTAGAACTGTAATTCAATTTCTTTACCAGATGGCTATTGATGGTTATAGCATAGCTACTATGTGATCGTTGGCTTTAGAGAACAGATGCTTGCCTTTTCTCTGATTATAAACAGCCCTTGAGAAAATGATAAGACTGATAAGCATAAGCTGTCGTTTCAGCAAGATGCAGTTGCTTTGGTGTTTTAAGGAAAGAGTATGTCGTCACTTTAGGGAGTAGTAGTAGTTCAGATAGGCCAGCAAGAGAAATCTTCACGAGGAACTCTCTTCCCATAAGGTTAACCGTGGGTATTTTAAATCTAGATGGTCCTTTGTGCTCATGTTCACATGGAAACAGAATGTTCCAAATTAGGTGGACAAGACAGGTAGCTTCCAAGACAGTACTTGGGTCAGGATGTAGGGACTGCAAGAAACTGAGGTTTGCATATTTCATTTGGATAATGTAGGACTTAAGATTTTTATTTGCTCAGTTCAGTCTGACCATAAAGAAGTCGACAGTGTTAAGGTGTGAAAGGCTTATGATTCACTTTCAGCATCTCCAGTCATTCTCTGGCAACATACTTAAGTTTCTGTACAACCATCTCAAGGGACTTAAATGGTTCTTTTTTATGTTGGATATAAACAAAAGCCAAATACATAATCATCATATGGAAATTGAAAACTACAAATGATACGTGAAGAAACTTTCCCTGTAGATGGAATAACGAGGTTCAACAAAATATAAGATGGAATAGAGTAAATAGTTAAATATGTCACCATGGCTTAAGCACTACTTTCAGTCAGTGCTCTCAGTGTTCCCAACGCTCTCAGTGCTCCCAGTCAATTTTCTTTTCATCCAGGCTTATACTTTTTTCCCCCATTGGATATTTTATTTATTTATATTTCAGATGTTATCCTGTTTCCCGGTTCCCCCTCCAAAACCCCCCTCTCTTATCCTCCCTCCCCCTGCTTCTATGAGGGTGCTCCCCCACCCACCTACCCACTCCTGCCTCCCTGCCCAGGTGTTCCCCTACACTAGGGCATGGAGCCTTCCCAGGCTAGGCTTATACTTTTACAAATAAACTAATAAATATTACTTCCATAGCAACAGAAGTTCAGGACATGGATTGTGAATGGTTTATTTTCTTCTTTTCTCAGGCACAATAACCTTGGTGGCCGACCAAAAGGACTATTCACCTTGGTAAAGAGTGGTGTTCCTGAGGCACTAAGGGCAGAAGTATGGCAACTATTAGCAGGATGCCATGACAATCAGGAAATGCTGGATAAATACCGAATCCTTATCACAAAGGTAGAAAATTCTAATAACATTTTCATGAAGAAACATCAAATTCTGTTTTGAAAGCTCTACTAACCTACTAGTGTCTTGAACTTAAAAAAAAAATCTATTAGTGGCATGGTGTCAGTACTTTATTTGATTCTGAACACTTGCTAGATTGTGGTAAATGGTGCCTATAATAGTTTTGAGTACTTCATTCCTGGTTTCATTGTAAAATTCCGATGTAGAAAAAACTTGAAGTAATAAAATTGATGCTGTAAAGGATTTGCTAATAAACTTGCTTAGGAAACATTAAGTTACACAAAGTTGACATAAGCTAAAGGAGCAATTGCCTCCAATATGCTTATAAGATATAGTTTAGTAACAGAACTTGTAGAAGCTGAAAGAAAGAAAATGTTGTATCATAACTGAAGTTTAGGCTTGTTGAGAAAGTTTCTGCTGATGTTTGTTCACCATGATTGACTTCCAGTTGGTCTCCATTTCTTTGACAGTTAACAAAAGAGCCAGCCCTGACATACAGCTAGCCCAACCCCATATCAAACTACATGTGTCTATTGTGTAGCTCATGGGGGCAGTACAGAGTGACATTCATCATTAAGTCCTTGTCTCCCATTAAGTCTGTGTTGGTTTGAATAGGATTGGCCCTGATGCACTCATGTGAATGAGTGCTTGGCCCATAGCGACTGGCACTATTTTCATGTGTAGTCTTGTTGGAGTAGGTGTGGCCTTGTTGGGGGAAGTGTGTCACTGGGGGTCGGCTTTGAGATCTCATAAACTCAATTGTAGCCAGTGTGTCCCAGTCTCCTTCTGCTGCCTGCAGATCCAGATGTAGAACTCTCAGTTCTTTCTCCAGCATCATGTCTGTCTGGGATGTGCTTAAGAAATAATTATGGCAGTATCTTGTTGTATAAATCTCCCATCTGCCTAAGTGGCTAGACTTGTGGTTCTCTACCATGTTTAAAGTATAATTTGGGGTGTGATCTGAGGGTGGCAGCCTATGTAGAATGCATAAGTTTAAGGTGTATATAAGTTAGTAAGATCTATCTGTGGTTACCCTCAATTAGTAGCTGATGAAATAAGTCTTATACAACTTAGCAAAATGGAATAGTTTAATAGTTTAGTCTTTGTCTCAAGTTTGGCCAACTCAGTATCTCCCTCCTTATCTAGCTCTCCTTTCCCATCTGTTTTTTTGGGACAGGGTTTCTTTATGTAACAGGTTTGGCTGTCCTGGAACTCGCTTTGTAAACCAGGCTGGCTTCGAACTCACAGAGATCCACTTGCCTCTGCCTCACACGTGCTGGGATTAAAGACATGCGCCACCAGGCCCTGCTTCTCTTTCTCTCTTTTGAAATATAACATTAAACATAGAACAGAAACCATGAGACAAGCTGACAAATGATGTGTATGTCAAATAGGGCATGGTTAGGAAAATTGGCATTTCAAAGTCTGTTTAATGAAGGATCTAAGTTACTTGAACATTGGTAGAACTGAAAGAGCAAAGTGGTAATAAAGGTTTTAGCTTGCCACCAGCTGATCCAGAGACCAGGAAGCTACTGTTTCTGCTAGCAGAAAAAAACAAAAACAAAATGAAACTACAACACAACACAACACAAGAAAAAGATCATCCCACAATATGCAGGCAACTGATTGAGAATGACATGCCTAGGGCAAAGCTAAAGCTTTAACTTTGGTGAAACTCTTTCCTGCTGGAGTGCTGCAGACCCTCTGGGTCCCTTTGTCTGCGTGGAACAAGTCTCTGGTCGCAGGTGGGCAAGGCATCAGTGGGTGACAGACAGACCAACACGAGAGATTGTGTAGAATCTGAATGTAATCTCACAAAGTGAACACCAGTCTTAAATAGTACAGAAAATAAAAGGGGTTGGAAGTCAACAGCAGGCAAAGTACATTGAAGTTACCTGATACAAAACAAAGGAATGACTACAAAGGGACTTACAGGAACCAGGTAGATGTTTACAGTAAAGATAAAGCAGTCCTGCCTAGGGTCAGCTCAGTGACAGATAAGGATCTCACACCCTAGTGCTATTTCTTTGAGCCTTGTGAAGACTAGCACCAGGGGGTTCTGCTCTTACAGGCCTTCTCATGAAAAATGCAATACCACAACCCCCCTATTTCCTAGGCCTTGCTAAATTCTTATATGAGTGTAACTTTTAAGTATCTGGAGAATCTCCATTTGTCAGGAGAATTCACCAACTTGCTTCTAATATGCAATGTATCCTGTACTGAAGATTTCTATCTCAGTGGGATTCCCTGGCTCTTACAAGGTAAACACTCTGCAGACTAGCCCTGAGCTGTTGGCTCCATCTTTTGTAATGCTTAATTAGTTACTGAATAGGTAACTTCCTTACTGCATTTCCAAGATCATAGGCTTCTGGAACCTTGGAACACTGGCGAAGGCTCTGGCTATGTCAGAATTCAATCTTAAAAGGCACTTATGATAAGATAATATTAAAAGAGAGCACATGGATCCATACACCAGACTAATGCGGGGATAGGGTATGAGTATATGGGTTAATGAGAACGCCAAAGCTCCAGGAGGTGAGTTTCTGTGAAACTCTTTGCCTCATGAGTGCTTCTAGGCTTCTCAGCCTGTCAAGCAGACTTCACTGGAGTGTGCCTTGTAGGACTGGAGAGAGATCATGTGGCCTTCCCCTTTCTCCATGCTTCACTGGCTGAAAGTAACTCACAGCCGGAACTACAGGAGAAAGGCAACCTGGGAAATGAAGTTCCTCTGCTCCCAAATACCTTTCATTCATCATATTCAACTAAATATATATATATTGCTACTCAGTATCTTGATCTAGAAGTCTTCCTGAAAGCTGTAAAAACATCAACATTTTTTCACAGGAAGTTTTAAATAATATTGTGGTACATATTCGTATATCCTTCTCACAGTTTGAAATCTTGGTAGAAGAAAGGGTGTAGTAGTACCTACTGCCTCATGAACAGTCATCAGAAGAATATAATGTGCTACTTATATGGAAATATGATCTAGTATCATATCACTGTATATAGACATGTATGATCAATAAAAGGTTTTATGAGAATAAATTTCTAATATATGTATACATTTTTTACTATGCATAAGTGCTACCATACTAAGATATTATGGATAATTCATAAGATGCAGAAATTTAAATGTTATAAAGGTTAAAAATGAAAATACTTGCTTTAAAATATACTACAAAGTAGCATTCAATACTAAATATGTGTTTAACTTTTGTAATTATTTCACTGAGATAGCTGTCATATAACATAAAATTTGTCATTTAAAGATAAACATTTCAGTAGCTTTTATTATATGTACTATGTTTTATTATATTCACTATGTTTAAATTTCGGTACTCAATAATTTCAGAATATTTCTGAGGTTGTTGGGATCATAGCCTGGGCCCTCACATCCCTAAAAACTTAGGCTCAGTGTCTCATCTTCAACTGGCCAATTAAAGAAACTGTAATAGTGGGAAGCAGAGAAGAAGAGAGACCAGTATTAGTATACTGGGCAAGGAACAGAGAAGTCCACTGTCCTTCAGAGTCCATCTTCAGAGACCTGACATGGCATTTGAGTTCAAACAGAGAAGCTATGTAAACTAAGTTGTCTATCTAGTGACCCACCATTCTCTTAGCTCCTGGCTCTTGCATGATGTTGTGACAAGGTGTTAGAACAGTGTGGAATCTCTTCCTGGGAGATTTTTCTCTGGCTTGCATCAGTGCTCCAGTCTTTTCCTTCCCCAGATTCTGGACAAATTCCAATGTATTGGATTAGATTGTCCTAATGCTCAATGGAGGGGACATTAAGAGTGGCTTCATGGTGGCCAGGAAGACTTCAGGGTCATTTCTGTCATTCCCCACATAAACACCATATCTGTTAGGAGCATCTGATAGCTTCCTTCTTCCCCCTTTCCTGACCTACATTCTATAGCTGTAGATTTCTCCACTCTATTTTTTTGAATGTGCTTCTGTATGGGCCATTATTTATTTTTTTGCATATTATGAAGCAGAAATTTGAAATTTATTTCTAAATCAATTAAAAAAAATAAAATATCATTTTATTATATCTGAAAAAGACCTATAGAAAGTAGAAGAGTAGACGTGTTTTCAGTCGTTACTGCCAATATGCTGCTAAATTTAGGCTAGGAAATTATTTTTCTTGTGCTTTATTTCTCTCCCTCTCCCTCTCCCTCTCCCTCTCCCTCTCCCTCTCCCTCTCCCTCTCCCTCTCCCTCTCTCCTCTCCCTCTCCCTCTCCCTCTCCCTCTCCCTCTCCCTCTCCCTCTCTCCTCTCCCCTCTCTCCCTCTCTCCTCTCCCCTCTTCCCTCTCTCCCCTCCCCTCTCTCCCTCTCTCCCTCTCTCCCTCTCTTCCTCTCTCCCTCTCCCTCCCCGCTGTTTTCCTGGTTCTCCCTCTTTCCCCTTCCCATTTCCCCCTTCCCCCTCCCCCCCTCCTGTCTCTTTCTCTTAGGGATGTCTGGGTAACAATGCAAGAACCCATTTCATGTGTCTACCATTCATCTGCATTTCCAATCTTTTTAAGTGTTCTTTTTTTTTTTTAATGATTTTTTTCGTGCATTGTTGTTTCTTTTGCGTGTATATCTGTATGAGGATGTTGCATTTCCTGGAACTGGAGTTACAAATAGTTGTGAGCTGCCAGGTGGGTGCTGGGAATTGAACGAAGGTCCTCTGGAAGAGCAACCAGTGCTGTTAACTACTGAGCCATCTCTCCATCCCCTTTAAGCACTGCACTGGCTAGTTTTATGTCAACTTGACACAAGTTAGAGTCATCAGATAGGAGGAAGTCTCAGTTGAGAAAAAGCTTCCATAAGATCTGGTATAGGCAAGCCCATTCTAGAGCATGCCATCCCGAGGTCTTGGATTTTATAACGAAGTGGGTTGAGCAGGCCATGAAGAGCAAGCTAGTAAGCATTTGTTCCTCCATTGCCTCTGCATCTGCTTCTCCTGCCAAATTCCTGCCCTGTTTGAGTTCCTGTCCTGACTTCCTTTGATGATGAACAGTTATATAATAGTTTAAGCCAGATAAACCCTTTCTTCCCCACCTTACTTCTTGGTCATGGTGTTTCATCACAGCAATAGTAAGACACCAGACATGGAGCTTGCCAATTTGTCTAGACCTGCTACCCTAGAAAGTCTCTAGACACTACCAGTCTCCATCCCCAAGTCTTGGGATCACAGGGATACAGGGTCATGATCGTTGTTTTACATGGACACTTGGAATCAACACTGAAGCTCTCATGCTCATGTAATAAGTACTTTACCCAGTGAATTTCCTCCCTACCCCAAGATATTTTATAATAATGCACACATACAGTTTCCAACAATCAAGTCATATAGTGATGTTTATACTACCAAATGTTTCAAATAGATTTCTTTAGGATCTTCTTTACAATGTAGTTGCTTCATCATTAATTTCCATAACAGCAATTTTTCTTGAAGGAACAGATCAACTGTTTATTTCTTTAAAATATGTGGTGCCTTTCAACACTGTATTCTTGAGACACTTGGCCATTTTATGAGGGTTAAATAAGGATTAATTCACTTATTCTAACATGTGAGAACTGCCAAAGTATATTTTGAGAGTAAAGCCATGAGAATTAAAATTATTTCACCATGAGTGTGCAGATTCCACAAGTTCAGGTTGCCTCTAGAACCACAATGTAGTCTGTAGCCATCACAGCAGAAGCCCATTAAGACCTCAGTTTCAGGTCACAGCAAGTGTTAGTGTAATCATGATCTTTGTGTGGTTGTTGTTTTTTTTTTAAACAAAAACAAATGGAACATAAGTCATTTTTTACATATATGCCAATAAACTATATGATATTACCTATATAAAGACTACTAATCTTTTTAAATGATTTGGTTTATTATTATTTCTAATTGTGTGTACATGTACATACCTGTATGTGGGTATGTGCATATGAGTTCAGATGCTGTTACAGGCTGAACGTTACGTCTCCGGAGTTGGAGTTACAGCACTTGTGAGCCACTCTGTGTGGATCCCTGGTCTTTTGGACGAGTAGTCTGCTGCTCTTAACCAGTGAACCCTCCCTATGGGATTAAATGTCCCCAGTTTGACTTTTAGTGAAGAAGAAAGAGAGAAGAGATACTGGGTAGATGCCTACTTTGCTTAATGCTGCTTGTACCTTGCTTGCTACTTGTAATGTGGTGGTATTTGAAATCTGTTACAGAATATTTTATTAAAAATATACATAATATTTATGGCTTATTTTTAGAATGGCAAATATTTATTAGTTGCTACTTGACACTGACTAGCATTGTATAATTAAAATCATATAATAAATAATTTTTCACATTTCATTTATAAGTATATGACAATTGTAATGTTATTCCAATTATAATAAGTACACTTTGTCAAAACCATTTTTGTAGAAACAGTATAGCAATGCGCAACTCTGGTCATATGCCTTTAGCAGGTTTTCAGATCATAACACTTTTCTGACAGGAGTACAATAGTATATTTAATTTCATTGTCTTCTCTCCATCATTGCTAGGGAGAATAAAAAGATGAATAATGATTAAGTTCTAAAACTGTCTGCCTTGTTTTTCTATGCTAGGAGTAGAAATGAGACAGTAAGTTCTTGTAGCCAAGAGTGTATTTATGTTCTTTGGTGGTGAGCACATCCGAGCTTACACCACTCAGCGAGAAGATCATAAACACCCAGAGGGTTTTCTGGAGAAATGCTACATGCTTGGTGCTTGTTCATCAGGATTCAGCAGCTGTTGGTCTCTTATTTTGGTCCTCTGGTTAAATTTTCTTCTCTATTAAGGGAACAATGAGATTTCTAAGGTCGACTAATCAAACAATTCAGTTTGAACAGAATTTCTTTATAGAAGGTTTCAGAAACCATAGATTGTACAAAGGGGACAAAGTATGAAGAAATTTTTCTAAAGACTTGGCTGTTAAGAAAAAGTGTCCTGTCATTTAATTCTGTAAAATTAGAATTTAAAGGCACAGATTCTGTTTAGAGGTGTCCCTATGAGGGATGCCATTCTTTTTAGATGTGCTTTGTGAGACATTGTACATTGTAGCATAAGCTCCTCTGTGTCAGCTGTTTTACCTTATACTTACCTCTCGTTGCTCCATAGCCTTCAAAATGATATTCCTCAAAGCAGCTTTGTTTTGTGATGTCATTGTTGCAGAAAATGAGGCTATGGTAGTGTGCTTTTAGTTTCTCTCTAGGTATAGGTAGGAATAAAAACCCAGAGCTCTGCATATATAAGGCAAGAACTCTGCCATTGATCTGCCTTTACTTTCTCAGTGTGTACTTTTCTAGTAGATAGAAAGATGTCTGCTTACAGTGTGGGACAAGCATTTTATGGTTTGTTGTTTTTATAATAATATAATCTAAGAACAAACATGATTTGGGGGTGGTTTGATAGTAAATGTTGTGGAGAAAATATTTTTTAAAAGTACCAAACTATATTCAGATGAAGTTGAGCAGGATTGATAATTGTAGATCATCCACAGACCAACTTCCTTATGGAGTCTAGGACCAAGAGGACAGTTCAGAATAGCTATTCGGTCCACATTCACAGAGAATTATGTTGCATCCATGTAGCCTCAGTAGGAGTTTAAGCTATGGGAAAAGTGCTAGTGGCTTCCTTTGACAAGAACACACTCATGATGGAGTGAGAAATGGAGTCCATATTTCAAACTCTCAACATTTATGACCCTGAGTGACTCTCTATCTCAGTTCCCTTGCTTGTAAAATGTACTTAATATCTGATATTTTATAGGATTGTGAGAATTCAATGAATTAATGCATATACAGCAGCTAGAGCCGGCCTTAGTGAGGACCCATGAATCATAAGGATTAAAGAAAATTATAAAGTGATATGTAATTAAAATTAACTAAGGAGCATAGAGAAGATATACATGCAAAATGCAAAATGCAAAGATTTCTGTGAATTCAGACGAGCTTTTCTCAGATGATTGAGAGGGTCTTGTTGTCCTGGAGCCCTTCATCTCTTGGCTCTTACACTCTGTCTGTTTTCTCTTCCATGGGGGTTTCCTGAGCTCTGAGGGCAGGGATTTGTTGAAGACATCCCATTTAGAGTGTTGTGTTCCAAGGTCTCTGTATTGTGTAATGTCTGGCAGTGGGTCTCTACAGTCTGTCTGCTGTAGGAGGAAGTTTGTCCAATATTGTCTGAAGGAAGCACTCATCTATGAGTATAGTGAATATCAGAATACCATTAGGAGTCATTTCACTGGTACTTTTAATTTTTCCCCCTTACAGCCTTTTTACTCAAGTTGAGAATTCTCTGTTTAGATCTGGACCCCATTTTAATTGGATTATTTGTCTTCTTGATATCTAGTTTTTTGAGTTCTTTATATATTTTGGATATTAGTCCTTTATTATCAGGTGTGGAGTTGGCAAAAAAATTTTCCCATTCTGTCAGCTGCCGCTTTGTCTGATTGATGGTGTTCCTTGCCTTACAGAAGCTTTCAATATCATGATGTCCTACTTATTAATTGTTGATCTTAGTGCTTGTGCTATTGGTACTTTGTTCAGAAAGCTATCTCAAATGCCAGTGCATTCAATGCAATTTCCCATTTTCTCTTCTCTCAGGTTCAGTGTATCTAGTTTTATGTTGAGGCCTTTGATCCATTTTGGAGTAGAGGTTTGTACAGCAGCAAGCACCAGCCGACCTGAGTCTGTACTAACTGTGTTGAAGATTTATTAGTTGTTACTGGGCACCACATGACCTCTTTTTCCTCTGCATTTTTATTGTTTGTGGTTTTCTGTAATCGTCTCCATCTGTTGCAAGAGAAGTTTCTTTATGAGGCATGAGAATTACACTTATCTGTGGATATATATTTAGAATGTAGTTATGAATTATGTTAGTTTAATTCAGTGGCATTATAGGTCCTTGTATATAACCCATGACTTCACTAGCCCAAGGTGACTGGCTAGGGTTCAAGTAACAGGCATGGTTTCTCTCCTGTTAAGCACACATTGCTACATTTTGTCTAGTAAAGAGTCTTTAGAAAGAAGTTGAGGGCCAGGCAGTGGTGGCACACTCCTTTAATTCCAGCACTTGGGGGGCAGAGGCAGGCGGATTTCTGAGTTCGAGGCCAGCCTGGTCTACAAAGTGAGTTCCAGGACAGCCAGGGCTACACAGAGAAACCCTGTCTCGGGAAAAAAAAAAAAAAAAAAAAAAAAGAATAAGAAGAAGTAGTTGAGGGAAAAGCAGTGCTCTTATTCCTACTGTATGGGGTATTCATGAAATTTTTTAATTAACCTCAGGACTATATTAGAGCCAAAGTCAACCTGTAAGCACCACCTGCTCAAGGACCAGGAACTTCACAGAATTCTGGGAGTTGTGGCTCTATGAAAATAATGGGATATGTGGTGGCCTTTTGGTTTGGTTCTTAAAAAGTCCCTACAACACATGGCCCATCACCACTCACTGTGGTTTCAGACAATGATGTGACCAGAGTCCATGTGGTTAGTATTTAAATAAAGTTTGTTTCAAATTTGACTCAAAATTTTGGAACTCATTTTTGTTTAAGGAATCCCAGGATTAACAATTATTCTGTTCTTATTTGGAAGTGTGCAGGCCTTCTAATTAAAACAGCAGTAAGACAGAGCACCTGACTTCATGCTTCCTGTTAGAAGGGTGTGTCTGTTATATGTCTCAGTAGACTTGAGTTTCCACAATGGTCAAATGTGATTTGCTGCTCCTGCCTGTGATTTCCAGCCCTGGGCTGAGGGTACCAATGCCTTTAAGGGATGCCCTGAAGGGTTTGTACCTGAGTCTGACAGCATTCTTCAGACTCTCATTATCATCAAGACTTAACTAGCATTCTTCAACATTTTTGAGGTGATCTCAGAGCATATCTACTCTATTGCCTCTATAGAAACAATCAAATAGAATTCAAAGCTTCTGGAATCAGGATGAAATCTTAATTGCTGGAATGAGAAGCCACTGAGTAATAGTCACGTTTTCACATAGTCTGAGCCATTTGTTGTGGGGGAGGCTGTGTATATTTTAGGACAATTTGAATGTTATATCTTCTTGCAGGATTGTATATGCAGCTTCTATAATTATATGACATGTATGATACAGTTGATCAAATCTTCTAATTCGTTTTTAATAACAAATACTAGGTTGTAAGTTTCTGCTTTTATAGATCGGATCAGTACATTAAAACCACAGCATAGCTAATCGATACTCTTTCAGAAATGACATAGTCATTAGCTTTTCTCCTACTACTTGAATTCTTGTTTTTTTTTTTTTTACCCGTAGATGAATATTTTGCTCTAAAAGTACATATACATAAATATACAAGTAATGTTTCTGTTCAAAGAATTTGTTTTATGACTCTGAGTCACTCATCTCTTTGGAAGAGAGTTTTGATCTTATGAGCCTCTGGTATTTATAGATTAGGCATGGTCATAGCTGCTGCTGGGATTATGCAAATTAAAGTGATGAAATGCTTATCATATAGTAAGTACTCAAGATTCATCGCTGTATCCACATGCATAAAGCAGAGATGAATGCTGGTGTCAGCTCTATTTTCTTTTATATTTAGTCATTGACTCTAGCCTGTACACTGGAGCAGCTCCCCATTCAGGGCAGGTCCTGTCTTAAATAAACTTCTCTAGAAACATGTGCAGCCACGTGCAGAGGTAGTTTCCATGGGGATTCTAAATCCTGTCAAGTTGATAACAATGATCAACCATCCATGGTGCATCCTCCCTTCTGCTCTCCTGCCCCCCCCCCCCCCCGTCACTTTCTTTTGCTTCCTTCCTTTCTTTCTACCATTTTTCTTTTCCCCCTTTCCTTTTATGATAGTGGAGCTTGTACCCATGTTAATAAGCATTTTAATTAACATCCCAACCCATTTTTGCTTTATTTTTATATATGATCTCACTTAGTTTTCCATTCTGGCCCTAAACTTTGTTATTGTCCTATTTTACTTCCAAAGTAGTTGAAGTTAGAGGCGTGTTTCACTATGCCTGGCTCCCAATCCCTTTTTCCTATGGTTAGTATCTTGTCTGTGTGGAATATAGAGGATGGAATGACTTTATTGCTTGAGTGGACCAGGGGTAATCCCACAGGGGAGGCAGTGCCAGTGGTAGGAACCTGCGTATTATATCTGAGCAGCTTAGGAGGAGGGGTGTGCTTAAGGAGTGGCTTATGGAATAATTCTGCTGCCTTTTAACGACTTAACCTGGGTTTTTTTTCTTTCCCCCATGCCCACTCAAATTGTCCAGCTACATCCTTTATTCATAGTCAGACTTTGTTCCTTCTTAAATAAGAAGAACTCAATACCAGTTGATTTGCATTAGAACTAATACTTATAATGAACTCAAAATGAATATCATATCAAGGTAATGTCACAAGGAAATATTTAATAGACCATTTAGGGCCAATGTACTGGAATTTAACTAGTAACTTTCAGTGCCTATCCAAAAAATGCTTTGGTACATACTGTATAGCAGGTATTATAATAGGGTGGTGATGTAGAATGATATTTTAAGTCATTTAACGACAACAACAAAAAACAACAACTCAGTAATTTATTGAAATAAAGACATGCAGGGTTATAAAGGGTCATTTCAGCTTTATAAATTTGGCATTTTTTAAAAACCTGTATCACAGGTCAAAATGGGAAATAGTTGCACAATATTATGTAAATTATTGATGCAAAAAATCCTCTTTGGAAAATTAAGTTAAAAACAAAACAAACAAAACCAACCAAACAAACAAAAAGCAAGCAAAAGAGTGGAATTCTCTATGAGCCTGTTGTGTATGTTGCTTTCTTGATCACTGTGTGGGTGGATAAAGCCTCATTGTTTATTACTGTCACAGTATTGATGCTATGCAGAGTAAAGCCTGCTTTCTCTCTGTTCTCCTGTATTCTATTTTTGTAGTTGGCTTTTCATAAAATGTCTAGCTAAAGAAAAAAATTACTCTAGCAAAATATACTATAATTATAATCCTGTACATTGTAAAGGAAAGTATTTAAATTGGTATTTTTCTTATGATTTAATAACATTTATCAAATATTGGATTGAATAGTCAATTTATGAAGGTTTTTGTTTGGCAAGTTTTACTAAATGAAGCTTCATTTCATTTTGTCAGGTACTTTTTTTTTAAAACAAAGTTTAATTTTTAAGAATCTTGTGTAGCTTGTTAGTCAAATAACACTGAACAGTGGATTTCACTGAGAGTCAGAGTGCTGCTAAATACATGCTTGTCTTGTATGATGTGTCTGTGTGTGTGTCTGTGTGTGTGTGTGTGTGTGTGTGTGAGAGAGAGAGAGAGAGAGAGAGAGAGAGAGAGAGAGATTGTTTTAGCTGATTTATAGTGTTGGTACATAATTATACATTTGCATAGTATTTCTTTTCTTTTTTTTTTTTTCTTTTTCTTTTTGGTTTTTTGAGACAGGGTTTGTCTGTATAGCCCTGGCTATCCTGGAACTCACTCTGTAGACCAGGCTGGCCTTGAACTCAGAAATCTGCCTGCCTCTGCCTCCCAAGTGCTGGGATTAAAGGCATGTGCCACCACTGCCTGGTTACAGTATTTATTTTCTACTGCATAGTTTTAAAGAAATTTCCTTGGTACTCATCTCCTAAGGTCTTTGCTTGTCTCTCATCTGTTGTGGTGTCTGTCTGTATAAAAACCTGTAAGTATAAGAAACACTAGTGTATTAGTCAGGGTTCTCTAGAGTCACAGAACTTATGGGGAGTCTCTGTATAGTAAGAGAGTTTGTTGATAACTTACAGTCTGCAGTCCAACTCCCCAACCATGGTCAGCAGCAGCTATAGATCGAAAGTTCAAGGATCTAGTAGTTGCTTAGTCCCATAAGGCAAGCAGGTGAAGATGAGTCTTCCTTCTTCCAATGTCCTTATGTAGGTCTCCAGCAGAAGGTGTGACCCATATTAAAGGTGTGTGCCACCACACCTAGATCTGGGACTTGCTTTGTCCCAGATGATCTTGAACTCAGAGATCTCCTTGCCTTAGTCTCCTGGGATTCATAGCCGCTATGACTCAAGATCTCCATGACAAGATCCAGGTCAGAAACTTGAATCTCCCATTCTCCAGATTAGAATCACAAGTGAGCCTTCCAATTCTGGATTGCAGTTCATTCCAGATATAGTCAAGTTGACAACCAGGAATGCCACTACAACTAGTTTCCCTGCTTACTCTTCAGCAGTAATTATTTGTAAATTAGAAACAAAAAACATTATTTTTTATGTGTACAAGTGATTCACCTGCATGTGTGTCTGTATACCACATGACTGCCTGGCACCAGTGGATATCAGGAGAGACATTCATGTTCCCTGGAAATGGAGACAGCTTTGAACCCTTCTGTGTGTCCTAGGAATGCCATCCAGATCCTCTCCATGATCATCAAAACCTACTGGTGATTGAGGCATCCTTCTAGCCCCAGCCATAGCTCGTAGAGCAATTCTCAGTAGACTCTGTCCTTGTCTGCTTCCTGCATGCACAGTTTCTTTAAACAAACAAGGAGTTGTTTAGCTGCTTTATTTTGATGAAGAGGTACTGGTAGTAATAGACATTTGCCTTTCAGGAGAGCTGCAAATGAAATACTGCTTTTATGTTTCCCTGGGAATTTTTTTAATTAATTTTTTAATTAGGTATTTTCTTCATTTACATTTCAAATGCTATCCCAAAAGTCCCCCAGACCCCCTCTCCACTCCCCTACCCACCCACTCCCACTTCTTGGCCCTGGCGTTCCCCTGTACTGAGGCAGATAAAGTTTGCAAGACCAATGGGCCTCTCTTTCCAATGATGGCCCACTAGGCCATCTTCTGATACATATGCAGCTAGAGACACGAGCTCTGGGGGGTACTGGTTATTTCATATTGTTGTTCCCCCTATAGGGTTGCAGATCCCTTTAGATCCTTGGATACTTTCTCTAGCTCCTCCATTGTGGGCCCTGTGATCCATCCAATAGCTGACTGTGAGCATCCACTTCTGTGTTTGCCAGGCCCCGGCATAGCCTCACAAGAGACAGCTATATCAGGGTCCTTTCAGCAAAATCTCGCTGGTGTATGCAAGGTGTCAGTGTTTGGAGGCTGATTATGGGATGGATCACCAGGTATGGCAGTCTCTAGATGGTTCATCCTTTCGTCTCAGCTCCAAACTTTGTCTCTGTACCTCCTTCCATGGGTGTTTTGTTCCCAATTCTAAGAAGGGGCAAAGTGTCCACCCTCTTTTGGTCTATGTTCTTCTTGAGTTTCCTGTGTTTTGCAAATTGTATCTTGTATCTTTGGTATTCTAAGTTTCTGGGCTAATATCCACTTATCAGTGAGTACATATCGTGTGAGTTCTTTTGTGATTGGGTTACCTCACTCAGAATGATGCCCTCCAGGTCCATCCATTTGCCTAGGAATTTCATAAATTCATTCTTTTTAATAGCTGAGTAGTACTCCATCGTGTAAATGTACCACTGGGAATTTTAAGATATGATTTGTTTTTTGATTTTAGAAATTACTTTTTATTCTTTGTTTTCAATACTTCTTGACTGCAGTTTTCCTTCCACTCCTTCCATTCTCCCCCACTCTTCCTCCCTTTCCCTTCAGAAAGAACAGGCTTCCCAGGAATATCTACCAAGCATGGCATAACAAGATACAATCAGACTAGGCAGGAGCCCTCAGACTGAGCAGTGTAACCAGCAGGAGCAAAGGAGTCCCACGAGAAGACAGAAGAGTTCATGTCATATTTAAGGTGCACCACAGAAATGTTAATATATGTTCAGAGATGTTAGCCTTTTAAGACCTCTTGGTAAAAATGCTTGAACAAGATTTTATTATGTAAATTAATGACACACATAATTTTTCTTTACCTCCTTACTTAAAATTAGCTTCAGGGTTTTCAGGATGTGGGGTCAGAGGGTCAGCAGAAAAGAAGAAAACCACTTTCCAGTAATCAGCATGGTACCAGGAGAATATTTTTACTGAATGGTACCAGGAGAATATTTTTCATGTTACTAGAAATAATATTAAACAGATGTTACAACCAGTTTATATTCATTTTAAAAAAATCAAAGAGAGGTTGTAATATGATTAAAAACATTGTATACATGCCTGAAATTGTAAAAAAAAAATGTGCCCTATTAAAGAGAGGAAATGAAGAAAGAACTCTGATTTTTTAGGAGATGTAATAATGAAATGTTTCATTTCTGTGACCCTCTGTTCATTCTCCAGCTATGACTTGTACCACGGCAGGTCTAGGAAACTAGAATTGAATATTACTTGACAATTCATTTCAGTTCAGTAGTTAGGAAGCACAAATCGCCCACTCCACAGTAGATATTGCTGTGTAGTGTAAATCCATTCTGTTAGGTGGACCCCACCAGTCTACTTCCTGTGTCCACTCTATCATGTCCTCACATAAATAGAGCTGTCAACCATGTGGAGGACATTGGTTAAACTTTCCTATTTTCAGCTTCAGTCTGCGACTGAGAGAAATTCTAAGTGTGGAAAATGTCTTACAATGTCGTTTTCTTTCTGGTCATGTTCATTACTTCTCCAGCAGCGTTGATGGTGGAGTGGGTCTTCTTCAGAACTGAGTCAGCTGAAAGACAGGAAGCATAATATAATGACCATACAATTAATCTGTTCATGTCTTTATCTTAAAATTATTTAGCAATATGAAAATTACATATATGGTATTTTCGTATAAAATAAACTGAATTGGCAAAGGCAATGAAGAAAAAACATTATTTTGATGGGCTTACTGATATATTCAATTACTAGAAATAAATACAGTTTTTAAAGGTCATTTATAGTTTTTTTTTTTTTTAAGACAAGGTCCTGCTTTGAAGTCAACACTATCATAAAACTGAGAGGAGACCTCTTGCCTCTGCATCCCAAGTGCTAAGATTGCAGGCATGAGCCACTATAGTAAGCTTTGTTTTCCTTTAAACATTGTCCTCGAGAAATGAAGGAAACTTCTAATTTTACACTAGAGTATGTATTTAGTCTTTTGAAGGAAGGCTTTGATATTCTCAAATCAAGCTCAGTCTAGCATATTGCAGTCTATATTGGTAGGTAGCATAGCTATATTTATAAGCACAATGAAAGAGCAGAGGAAAGTGATAGTACTCTTTTTAAACCTCACTAATATTCAAAACTTTTTGATCTTATTCTTGGAGCTCACTAATTCATTTGGCTGTAATCCATATTTTAGAGCAATTTTATGCCTGTTTATACAGTGTGGTGTAGTGAGGGTTTTGTGGCTGGGGTCTTGCTTTGGCTAAATCTCTGTTTAGATTAGTCAGGGCCAAGGTGAAAGGGGATAGGTGCAAAGACTCATGTGGCAGGCACTGGACAATCAATCTACTGTAACCCACACATCAGCATCCCGTATCTGCTTGTGCTTCGGACTGTTCACTTTTGCAGCCTCTTTGAATGTTTCAGGAAGCTTTCTCAGCATCTTTTTATTTCTTTCTGCTTACTTTGTCCTTCTATATAATCTTCTATTTTCTTTATTAGATGTCCATAGTGCTGTCATAAAAAGTGGTTTTCATTATTTATAGCTTTTATCTTTATGTGTGTGTGATATGTGCACATGTGGTATATGTGCATGTATGTGTGTGTTCCTGCACATTTTTTAGTGTTTGTAGGAGCATGTCACATAATGTGGAGGTGACAACATTGGATTGGTGTTTGATTTCAACATTGTTAGAGACTGGAGACTCTGATGTTGTTTGCTGTGCAAACACTCTGTTTGCTGGCCTGCAGACTTCCTAACAATGTTCTGTTTCTGCTTCCCACATCACAATAGGGATACTGGAATTACAGATGCAATTTCTCCAGGGCCAGCTCTGTATGGCCTCTGAGGAGTCTCCCTCTGGTGCTCCTTGGACTCGTGCTTTTCCAGTGAGCCTTCTCTACAGTTCCACTTAGAGTCTTACATCTACACAACTTCATATTTTCTCTGATTTTTTTTTTTAGTTGCAGGGCTTCCAGTTAGGTTTGGTCAGTCAAGATAGGTTGTGCCATTGTGAATATCTCTCCCCCTTTTTCTACTCTATATCCCTAGAACCTAGCATTGGTTATTGATAAGTATGTGGAAGAACAAACTGAATTAAACTTGATAAGTTAGATCTTCATAATTAATAAGAAAATAAGAAAGCCACAACAGAAATTATAAAAAGTCTAGAAACAAGAGGAATTGGATCTGAACTTATAAATTTGAGTTGTTGCATAGAATACTTTCAAGTTACAGAACATAAGCTGATTGATTGAAGTGTCCCAGACACAGAACTGGTCATTGAGAAGTTGACTTATTCTATGGAACTAGATAAGAGACCACAAGAGGGGAACAAGTGTTGAGAAGGATGGGGAGGTGACATGAAAATGGAGACGAGGCAACTGAAGGGATGACACAAGACAGGGGAGAAGGACCTGGAGGAAGAGATTGGAGAAAAATCTTGACACTCAATTTTTAAATTCCATAGCCTGGTTCTTTGTGAGCTGATACAATATTAAAAAAAAAAAAAGAAAAAGAAAGAAAGGCGATCTTTTTTAATTTGTTCAATGGTTTCTATTATAATTTTTTATTGATTACATAATCTTTATATGTACAGGAATACTCAGAATATGATTTTGTTTTATAACAAACTAATTTTTCACGTTCTGCTTTCTTTTTCCTATGAATAGAAAAATAAATATAAATAAGTGAAAACTCCAAGGGGCTAATAAATCCATTTAGTGTGGTTTGGGACTTAGGAAGATGCAATTCTTCTGTGAAATTGTCTTTAGCTTCTTTAGAAAGATTCTCTGTAAATGTCATGTTTGGTTGTGATTCGCTTTACTTCTAAAATTTTAAGTTGTATTCCACAAACTAGCTTTTGAATTAACTAATACATTCTTTATCTAGTATTTTTTAGATTATTTTACATTAGGCATTATAACAAACTCAATATATAACTTTATGTACTATTTATACCATAAGAATTTGTTGGAATTCTTGGGACAGTGAGGTGACTTAGTGGGTAAAGGGACTTGCTGTCAAGCCTGGTGACTTGAGTTCAGTACTATGATCCTACCTGGTTCAAAGCGAGAACTGAGTCCTGCCAGTTGCCCTTTGACCTACAAATGTGTACTCTCTGCCAATAAAATGTAATAGTGACAGGTACTTAAAAAATGGCTATGAATTTGTAATAGAACAAAGAGGGCTCTAGGGAAGGGTTTGGAGTGAGCACAGTGAAGGGAGAAATGTGTTTATAATATAATCTCAAAAATAGAAAAGTAAAGAGAAAAACCGAAAACTGCGTATTAGTATTGTTTACTAGCTCCCCCTATATTTACTGTTTGTTATCTAGACCCACAGCTAATCCATCAGTTATGTTTCTAATAGGCACATGGTATTCCATTTTTACATGCAAGCATTTTTGTTTCTGAGTGATAGAAAGACAAGTAGCAGTTGTTCAGAACAGCTCTGTTCCCGAGTTAGAATGTCAGGCTCTGCACACCTCTTCCTTGAGAGAGAACTTTAATTGTACTGGTGTCAGAAGAATTCAATCACTTCTACCCTGTAAGAGGCTGATCTTTGACATGTTTATGGAAACTGCTTAATCTTTTAATAGATGACTAATTTTTTTGAAGACAGTGCTGAGAAGCTTTTACCTTGATATCTGCAAAACCAGTGTTAAAAAGGAACAATTTTCATTTGACTCTTAAAAATTTTTCCAGTCTCAATATGTAAAAGTAGAATGAAGGTTGTGGATGGAAAACTAATTTTTCTAATCTATGTAATTCATATTTAGGTATTCTAAGTAAGTTTTTATTTTATAGTGACTAATTTATTCTTAAGTTTCTTACTTTACAAGACCTTCAGATTTTTTTTTTCTTTTTTTTTTTATCCCTATAATTTTTAAAAAGTCCAGCCATTGCCCCCGCCCAGTCCCCCTCCTACATTTCCTCTTCCTATTCCTCCTCCCCCTTGTCTCCAAGAGGATGTCCCCTCCCATCCCCCTACCCTCACCCCCACTTCCTGGGACCTTAAGCTCTCTTGAGGGCATCTCCCACTGAGGCCACCAGACCAGGCATGTGGTGGGGTGAGGGGCTCAGACAGCTTCTGTATGTTGCCTGGTTGGTGGCTCAGTGAGACTGCTAGTCTTCTTCTTATAGGGTTGCCCTCCCCTTCATTTTTTTTTTTTTGTCCTTTCCCTAATTCAACCACAGGAGTCCCGGACTTCAGTCCAATGGTTGGGTGTGAGTATCTGCTTCTGTTTCAGTCACCTGCTGGTTAGGCCTTTCAGAGGACAGCCATGTTAGGCTGCTGTCTGTAAGCACATCATAGTATCAGTAACAGTGTCAGGCCTTAGTGCTCTTCCCCCCACACCCCATGAGATGGATCCCAGGTAGGGACAGTTACTGAACCACCTTTCCCTGGCTTCTCCATTTTTGTCCCTGCAGTTCTTTTAGACAGGAACAGTTCTGGGTCAGAGTTTTTGACTGGGATGGCAACCCCATCCCTCTACTTGATGCCCTGTCTTTCTACTGGAGGTGGACTCTACAAGTTCCCTCTCCCGACTGTTGGGCATTTCATCTAAGATCCCTTCCCTTTGAGTCCTGAGAGTCTCTCACTTCCCAGGTTTCTGGTACTTTCTAGAGGGACCCTCCCCTCCTACCCATCCCTGAGGTTACATATTTCCATTCATTCTGCTGGTCCCCAGAGTGTCTCTCTTGCCCACCTCCCATACCTGATCATGTTGTTCCCCTTTTCCCTTCCACCTCTCCCCTCCCACCTAGGTCCCTCTCTCCCTCTGCCTCCCATGCTTATTTTCTTCTCCCCGCTAAGTGGGATTGAAGCATCCTCACTTGGGCCTTTCTGCTTGATAACATTCTTGAGTTCTGTTGGTTTTATCCTAGGTATTCTGTACTTTTTTGGCCAATACCCACTTATTAGTGAGTATATACCATGCATGTCTTTTGGGTCTTAGTTACCTAACTCAGGATGATATTTTCTAGTTCCATCTGTTTGCCTGCAAAACTCATGATGTCCTCATTCTTAGTATCTGAATCCACTGGATTCCAAAGTTCAGTGTTTGTAGAGTATTTGAGTATGTTTGTAAAATACGAGTTTCATTTATTTCCCTGGATCTGGCCCTTGTTCACAGAGGTGGCTGAGAGCAGAGGATGGAGGTGGCTGAAGTGTTTTTCTGGCATGTGCCTTGAAGGCTTTGCAGTTCTAGTACTACAAAGCAAAAATTTAAGCCAATCAGTCCAAAATCAGAACTCCAAATCTGAAAACAATTAATCTTTACATATTTAGTTTTAAAAATTATTTCTGCATGAACTATATTACAACCTATCTTTAAGATTGGGAGATTCCCCCTAGATAGCACACACACCTTTTTTCCCTGTAGCAGCTGAAGATGTACCTCTTGACACTGGACTTTGGATGTATTAAGTCAATTCATTGAAAAGAGCTTTTCCTATGTAAGCTGAAATAGACTGAACTTAGTTCTAGGGAATAGGTGATGTTTATTACTGTGAGAAGAATCAGAGCTGGGTCCCAGTGGCACAGAGGAGGCTTGCATTAAGTATTCTGGGACTAATTAATCAGGAAATGAGTCTAATTAAAAAGGAAACTGCTCATCAGTTGCCCGCTCTGGGTATTTCACAGACGGGAACAATGAACCTGGGTATCTGCTCTTCTGTTTCTAGCACTGTTCTTTTAACAATGCCTGTCCCTTTTGAAAGAGAAAAATGAAATATTTTTAGCAGACTTTATTTATAGTAATAAACTTGGATATCAGATTGTCTATAGAAGAGTTATAAATTTACATGAAAACAATGATTTTGGAATTAGACAAGATTGGTTGAACTGGAAGGATTTTTTAACTTTTAAACTTACTGTTTTGCTTTGTTTTGTTTTGTTTTTAAATCCTGGAAATATCCCTGCTATTTAGAAAATTGGTTGTTGGATATGTTTGTGAATATATTTAACTGTATGCAAATATATAAATTTATTACACAATTTCAAAGCTGAAATTCTAGCAACTTGCAATGCATTTATTTATTTTAACGACCCTCACATTTCTGATTGCATAATAGTGATGATGGCTTGAGGATTATTATTTGAGAAAGAATGCGTCCATTTCCCAAGAATGTATATGTGCTATATGTGTTATACGTATTATTTCCCAGGCAGATTTGTTTTTATGATTACTTATATCATCTTCTTAATTTACCAGATGAACATTTAGACATGAATAAGTCGTGAGAGATTCATAGTTGTTCTAAGCATTACTTTTGTCAATGTTACCTTTTATCTTTTGAGATTTGACCTAGTAAGATGTGTGATTTTTTTTTCACATTTTTTCTTTTTGTAAAAAATTAATCTTTTTTTTTAATGGTCCACTGGTTATTCCCCTCCCAGTCTGCCCTCCAACAGTTCCTCATCCCATTCCTCCTCCCTCATCTCCAAGAGGATATCCCCCCAGCCCCACCAGGCCTTCCCACTTCCTGGGGCCTCAAGTCCCAGGTTAGGTGCAGCTTCTCTCACTGAGGCCAGACCAGGCAGTCCTCTGCTGTATATGTGTTGGGGCCTCATATTAGCTGGTGTATGCTGCTTGATTGGTGGCTTAGTGTTTGAGAGATCTCAGAGGTCCAGGTTAGTTGAGATGGGGTTGCCCTAAGATGTGTGATTTTTGAATGAGCAATAGTTTAATGAATTAGAAAAGAAAGAACTAGAAAGTTTACTCTTAGTGGAGGCTGTAAGACTTCATATTCTCCCCAGCTTTGCATCTTGACTCAGTTGCTCCTAATGTATTCTAAGCACATGTTTTATGAAGGAAATCTGAATTATGGCCCTTTGGGGAATTTAAGTTTTCTGTAATTATTTCAAATTAGTTGTCATTTGAGGTGGTAAATCTTGTGCAAATGATTGCTATTATGTCACAATATGATGTTTATAAATTCCATAACACATTTAGTCATTGCAGTGTTGTGACTGATATGTTAGTTTCTTTTAACAGTTAGATATAGATCTATTAGAAGTGTAGTTTGTTAAACAAAGTTACTGTTTCAGCAGTCAGCCTTTTATATACACATGTATGATGGAAGCAAGGTGCTAAATAAGCCCAAGTCCTACAGCTGCCAGTTTTACTTAGGTTTGTAACTCTCCAGGTTATTTTTATTTCCTTTGAACAATTGGTTTGCGATTTTTTTTTTTTTTTTGCTAATTTGTGTAACTTAACTACCCAGGTATACAACTTTATTTAAAGTTATAGTGTATGCTTCAGGAACACTCAGATTGTAACTACCACATGCAATCCCAGAATTTGGGAGGCTGAGATAGGAGGACTATGAGTGGAGTCCCAATCTGAACCAGTATCTGAAGACCTTGTCCCGAAAATGTATTATGCAAATTAATATAAACTGATGGCCATTAAAAAAAGGCCAAAGATTGTTGTCTTATAAAGTTTAAGTTACTGCTTTTAAATTTATATTTTGTGTAACACCTAAGCCACCTGATCCTTGCCCTTTAACTATGGAAAATAGGAAGGATAGCCAGGGCTTCAAGGGAAAGAGAAGGGTGCTTCTGGGGGATGATTGTTTTCGCTCCTGGGTTTTGGCTGTCTAATTTCATTTGGCTTCAGGCTTCTCCTTTAGCTCTCAAAATGTATAGAGGCTTTTAGGAATCTAAGTAGCAAGGCTTTTACACAGCCCAAGGTAACTTTTACTTCCATTAACCTTTATTGATATACTGCTCAACACATCATATTTAAAACCATAGTGTAAGGTATTTTTATTTTGTTTTGATTTGTTTTCCCTAGGAAAATAAGTCTTCTTTCCCATTCCTTCTGTCATGGTACATTGAGAGAAAAAGCCTTTAGCAGAAGAGACAACCACATTAATTTAACGTCTTATGATGTTAGTAAGGTTTATTGGAGCCCTGCCTCCTGGTCCCTGAGAATTTAAAATGGGGTAGAATGTACAGAAAAAGGTATTTGTGGTTAACAGTCCTCTAGGATAACCTCACCAGTGCTTTTGCTGTGGAAATGAAGTATCACATAACAAATACATTAGCTTAAACAGTGTCTTTGTATTATGCTTGAGAAACTACTCTCAAAAAGAAAATAAGCTCCGATTTTATGATCACTTTGATCACTGACATAAGTATAGTGGTTTGATTCTTGGATATGTTGTATCCTAATCTCCACTGTTGGTTTAGAGGACACAAGATTTGATGTTATCTGGAAGAGGGCTCAGAAATGCAACTTACCCTTTGGGAGATTACCAGTATTCCAAAGTATGCAAGGGACTTTAGAAAGTAGATTTACATTGTCACTCTTAAAATGAATTTCATTGTTTTTATGGTATTTGGTTTTGTTTGAGCACCTTGTAAGGGTTTGGGTTTGTGGACTGGAGCCTTAAACAATTTTTGAGGAAGTAGTTCTTTATTAACAAGAATTAATTTTTTTTCATGTATGGGTGAATTATGCCAAAGTAATGATGTAAAAATATCTTTAGGTTGTGTATTTCTTCCAGAACAAAATGTATAATAACCCAAGTTTCATCTTTTTTCAGTACCACACAACAAGAAAATACTTTCTTTTCATTTGAAGTTTAACATGATATATTTGGAAAGAACATGGATTTTTATGTTACACTTGAGTTTCATCATGGGCTGTATCTGTCACATCTGCTGTGGCTAGAGGTCTGGACAAGAGCCTTCTCCAGGAGGGTCTAAATGGTCTTTCATCAGCTCATGAACTCTTTCTCTTTCTCTTTCTCTTTCTCTTTCTCTTTCTCTTTCTCTTTCTCTTTCTCTTTCTCTTTCTCTTTCTCTTTCTCTTTCTCTTTCTCTTTCTTCTCTTTCTCTTTCTCTTTCTCTTTCTCTCTCTCTCTCTCTCTCTCTCTTTCTCTTTCTCTCCCTCTCTTTCTCTTTCTCTCCCTCTCTTTCTCTTTCTTTCTCTCTCTTTCTATCTCTCTTTCTCTTTTTCTCTCTCTTCTCTTCTCTTCTCTTCTCTTCTCTTCTCTTCTCTTCTCTTCTCTTCTCTTCTCTTCTCGTTTGTTTTTTTTGTTGTTTTGTTTGTTTGTTTGTTTGTTTTTTTCTTCGAGACAGGGTTTCTCTGTATAGCCCTGGCTGTCCTGGAACTCATTTTGTAGACCAGGCTAGCCTTGAACTCAGAAATACACCTGCCTCTGCCTCCCAAGTGCTGGGATTAAAGGCGTGCACCACCATGCCCGGCATGAGCTCATTTCTTAAATATATTGTTAATATTGCAACTAAAGAGTTCTTGAAAACCTTTTATTATTTTAGATTAAGAACAAGATACAGACTTCATTTTTTGCTGGTTTTGATGCTCTTTATCCATTCTTGGAGATCATTTTTTTCCTCTGCTATTATTACTGTTGAGTTTAAAATGCTTCTTTTAACGCTTCTTATAATTCATGTTTATTCATGAATACCTTATTTTGCTTTTCTTTGTTTGAAAATGTTTGTTCTTAAAGGACATTTTCACCAATATAAACTTAACGATTTGACAATTTTGCTTTTAGCATTCTAAAGACATTTTTCTATTGCCTTCTAGCTGTTTGTAAGGTCTTGGAAGTATGTTATCATTCCATAACTGGTGTTGTAGTTATGTAGCCTGTTCAGATGCATGGATCCACACTAAGAAGAATTCTACATTCGGTTAGATGCTCTGTTTCTGAAAATTTTAATTGCCTTTTAGCAAGAACCCTCTTTTTATTTTGCAATGTATTTTTTGTTTGTTTGTTTCTTCAAAATTTGGGACTTGTATATTATAAAAGTTGCCTATTGAATACCTTTCCTGTTTGTGGGTTGAGAGCTAACTTTTTTGTGCTATAATAATAAGAACTAGTAATGTTCAGATAAATGGTTTTAAACATTTGGCCAGGTTTCAGTTTTTAAAGAAAAGAGATAAAAGTAATATTAGTAATTTATATCCGCAGTTTTTCATATTTTATAAGGTTATTTCCATGTTTTCTTTTTAAAATTCTTTTAACTTTTTGCTTTTATTGAAAATTGATTTCTCACATAAAATATATTCTGGTTATAGTATCCCCTCCCTCTACTCCTCCCAGTTCTTCCACACATCCACTCATCTGGATTCAACCCTTCTCTGTCTCTCATTAGAAAACAAACAGGCTATAGGAGATAATAATATAATATAAAAAATTAACACATCAAAATTGGACAAAACAAATGCAAGAAATGGAAAAAGCCCAAGAGAAATAGAGATCCACTTGCTTGCACACTCAGGAGTCACAAAAACCCCACTAAATTTGAAGCCATGATGTATATGTGAAAGACACTCTTTCTGCCTCCTCTTTGTTGGGTTCCCTTAGCCCTGAGGAGAGGTGTTTAATGGAGACATCCCATTTAGGACTGAGTATTTCAAGTTGTCTGACTCTACATAATGTTTGCTGCTGGTCTCTAGATATGTCCCCATTTACTGCCGGAGGAGACATCTCTGACGATGGCTGAGGAGGAACTGATGTATGAGTACAGTCAAATGTCATTAGATCTCATTTTGTTGCAAAGTGGTTTGGTTTTTTGTTTTAAAAAGAGGAGTAGTGTTTTGTTTTGCTTTAGGTCGTTGGATATCCAGTCTCAGGTTCTTGGTCACCCAAGCAGTGTTGGGTATGGGTTCCATCTGGGGAGTGGGTCTTAGGTTAAACCAGATATTGGTTGGTTAACTCCCACTGGCTTTGTGCCACCACTGCACTAGCTTACCTTTCAACAAAACACCATTGTAGATCAAAGGGTTCGTGTCTGGTGTTTTACATTCTCCTTTTAGCATGCGGAGCACCCCCCTGCACCAAAGATGCTAGCACATAGGTGTGAAGGCTGTGTATGTAGGCAGTAGCTTGAATTCTCCAGTTTAGTGAGTTTCTTCAGCAATGGGGCCTTGCTGTCTGGAAAGCAACCTGTTGTCTTGGCAACAGCCCAGGTTATTTGGGGGTTCCTATGGAACCCCTTTGGCCAACAACTCAATAAGATGTATCCCTTTTCTGGTACTAGAAGCTTTATTTGGTGCCAAGAGATGGTCAGGTGGGACTGTCTCCCTCATTATTTGGCAATTTCATTTAGATCTTCTTCATATATGTATATATATATTTTAAACCTTTTACTCTATTATGGCTCTTAATTTTAGCTTTCCCTCATACCCTCTTCCTCCCCTATTTCTACTTGATCCTCCCATTCCAACCCACAGCCAATCAATCTATAAAGATCTATTCATTTTACCTTTCTAGGGAAATATGTTCCTTCCTAGTACATTACTCTACAATCAAGCTCTGTGGGTCTATGGATTGTAGCTTGCTTATTGACTTAACAGATAATATCTACATATGACTGACTATGTACCATATTTCTCTTTCTGGATCTGGGATACCTCATTCAGGATGATTTTTTTCTAATTCTCTTTATTTACCTGTGAATTTCATGATTTCAGTTTTTAAACAGATGATTTATACTTCATTTTATAAATGCGCCCCATTTTCTTTATCCAGCCTACTAGGGTTTTTATTTTTTTTCCTACTTCTGGCTATTATAAACAGAGCAGCAATAAATATGGTTGAGCAAATATATCTGTGCTAGGATGAACCTTTTTTTTTCCTTTTTTCTTTTTTTTTGGGAGGGGGGGTTGGAGTATATGTTCCAAAGTGGATGGATGTTGAGGTAGAACAATTCCCATCTACTTGAGGAACCACTGCCCTGATTTCCATACTTATACAAGTTTGTACTCTAACTAGTAATGGATGAGTGTTTCTATTACACTCATATACTCACTCCATATCCTTGCCAGTGAATTATCACTAGGGTTGGTTTTTTTTTTTTTTTTTTTAGATATTTTCTTCATTTAAAATTCAATTGCTGTCCCAAAAGTCCCTTATACCCTCCCCCCACCCTGCTCTCCAACCCACCCACTCCCACTTCCTGGCCCTGGTACTCCCCTGTATTGGGGCATGTAATCTTTGCAAGACCAAGGGCCTCTCTTCCCAATGATGGCTGATTAGGCTATCTTCTGCTACATATGTAGCTAGAGACATGAGCTCAGGGGGTACTGGTTAGTTTATATTGCTGTTCCTCCTATAGGGTTGCAGACCCCTTCTGCTCCTTGGGTACTTTCTCTAGCTCCTCCATTGGGGGCCGTGTGTTCCATCCAATAGCAGACTGTGAGCATCCACTTCTGTGTTTGTCAGGCCCTGGCATAGCCTCACAAGGGTCAGCTATATCAGGGTCCTGTCGGCAGAATCTTCCTGGCATATGCAATTGTGTGTGCATTTGATGGTTGATTACGGTATGGATCCCCAGATGGGGCAGTCTTTGCATGGTCGTTCCTTCCGATTCATCTCCAAACTTACTAACTAGGTTTTTTGATCTTTGTCATTCTGGTGGATATAAGATGAAGTCTCAAAGTAGTTTTGAATTGTGTTCTCTGATGACTAAGGATGTTAAACATTTCTCTAAGCATTTCTCAGCCATTTGCATTTTCTCTTTTGAGAATTATCTATCCAATTTTCTAATTAGGTTCAAGGATATACAACTGTAATAAAACTAATCTTAAATTAGCTATGTAATCATTCTTTTCTGATGATTATTTACTTTAATTTTCCTTCATAATTGGTAAAAAATAGTGGTATTTTAATGTAATTGATTGTTTAAAATGTTTAATAAATAAGTCTTACCTTGTATTATTATTTAAGATTAATCATCTGAGATGAGCAAGGTAATTTTATACCTCAAGTTTTAGATGTAATTGTATATTTTTATATGTTATAGAGTAATAATCATAGGCATTAAAGCTATTATCTCAAATTTTTTGTGTTTTCTTCAATACTAACCATATTCTCTTCCCCTAGCATAGTATTTTTATTAATTATTTGGATATTTTATACAGTGCACCGCAGTCACACTTGCTTTCATTCCTTCCAAGTCGACCTTCCCACTCTAGTGTTCTACCCCTGAGAAAAATATACCAAGCCCCATTTGTGTTGCCAGGATGCTCATTGGACCCTGATCAAATTACCAGTGGCCAGCCCCTTGGGGGAAACTGAGTTCTTCCCCATTTTCCTGCCAGAAGTCATCAACTGTGAGGAGCTACACTTCAGCATCTTTATCACAATTTTTAGGAACTCTCTTCTATAGCTTCCTTTCTGAACTGCTGCTTTGAGAGGGGTTCAAGGGAGATGTTGACTGAATCACTCTCTGGTTGGATATATAAATAATTAATTTACATTTATGATTATTTTAACAATATTTTTCCATTATATTCTTATGGAATATAATATTGAATTGTGTTCTCTGATGACTAAGGATGTTAGGCCACATTTTACATTGTAGGAACCAGTTATTAATTTATTGATTCAACAAATAGTGAATGTAGATGAATTTATTGACAATGTTTCTTAACATACTTTGTATTTTTTCTTTTTTATTCTTGTCTGAATAATGTATCATAGGTAAAAGAGTCTTTTTTTAGTTTTAAACTGAATGGGCTTATATTTTCAAATTTTATGTACCTAAAGTTCAAATCAGCACCTTATTAAGATTTATCAGTTTGAGAGTAGGGGACATTGGAAACTTTGGAGTGAAGGAACATTGGAGGGGCTGAAGGAAGGAAAGAAAAGGTTGTATCATTATATTTTCATTAAAAATAATGAAGTTAAAGAGTACATAAAAAATACCCCACCCTAATTTACAAGTGTTCGGAGTCAAAAGAGCTATTTTATATACTGAGTAACGTGCTTTGGGTGAGATGAAAATACACCATGAACACATATATTTTAATCACTTCTCCATCAAAGCATTTTGAAGTCTTTTCAAGTTTTTAAAATTTATTTCCTGTACCTTTCCTTCCCTCTTCTCCTTTCCTCCTACCTACTTCACATTGCCCTTTTCTAGTATAGATTGCTATTCTGTAAAAGTTACATTCTGTCTTCTGCTACACCCTTCAAACTAATTTCAGAACAACTTCTGTAGGTGATTTAAATAAAGATGATGATGAAGTGTTGCTATAACTTTTGATTTATGTGTAGCATATGCTTAGAATCCAACTTTCTTTTCAAAAAAGGAAAAATATTTTTGAATATGTAGGCTAAACCCAAAGACCTAACAAATCAGCTGCCAGGTTTCTAAAAGAAAAACAGCATATTTTGTCAGAAAAGCATGTATTTGTTCAGGCTTTCAAGAAAGAGTTTACTGAACAATGAATAAAAAAAATGTATGCCCACCTTTTGGAGCCTATTTTGAATATGATATATATTATATATAACATACTTTATATATTAATATATAAAATATATAAGATATATATAATATTTTTTCTCTGATATGCTACTGATGGGATAAACTCACTATTGGTTTTAGTGTTGTTATAAATCAAGGCTTCCTACATGGTGAAATGTCTCAGTCACTGTTCTATTGCTGTAAAGAGACACCATGACCATGGCAACTCTTATGAAAAAATAAACATTTAATTGGGGGCTTGCTTACAATTTCAGAGGTTCCTTCCATTATCATCATGGCCAGGAAGGTGGCAGCATTTAGGTGTGGCACTGGGGCAGTAGCTGAGTCATGGGTTGGGATTGGGGATGGGAAAGGCTGAGACTGGAATAGGCTTTTGAACCCTCAAAGCTTACTCCTAGTGGCATACGTTATCTAACAAGGCCATGGGTCCTAATCCTTTTCATATAGTGCTGCTCTCTGATGACTAAGCATTCAAATATATGAGCTGTGGAGGGCAAACCACCACCTGAGAATATAGTCTTTGTCATAATTGGAGGCTCTGAGAGATTACTAGTAGTTCATTGTCTATATATAAATTAAATTAGTAAAATTTAAGCTTTCTTTATTCCATGAATTAAATTTTGTACTGTATTTTCTGTTCATTAAATTGTTTTTGACAACATGACAAAATGTATTTTTTGGATACTTTTGTTATTTTTTTTGTGTTTATATATATAACATGTTCATTTGTATTTTTGTGTGTGAGGCAGACAAAAGTCCAGAAATCAACACTGGATCTCTTCCTTGATTATTCTATTAATTTTATTTTTTGCGACATGGTCTCCCTCTGACCCTGCAGCTTGCCAACTAGCTAGATTCCAGGCCAGCAAGCCTGAGTGATCTGCCCGTTGGCCTCCCCAGCACTGGGGATTACAGGAACACACCACGCTTGGCTTCTCACACAGGCTTTGAAAATCTAAGGTTCACATGCTCTCATATCACCAGCTGATGTCTCTACCAGCCTCTACCATATACATTTAAAACATAAATGTAGGCCATTTAAGCTGTGTATACCCTCAAGTAATTATAGTAAAGCCAATGCTAGGTGGCAGATGGCTTTTTGTTTCCTGTATAGAACACAAAAACATTAGAGAGGTGCTGAGTAATGTTAGGAATGTGCAGTGCAGTGATCATCATGAAATCCATTGTTAGTATGAAAGAACACAATGAATTCTGACCTTTAACACATTTTATTAACTTGTATATACCATCATTTATGGCACATCTTCTACTTGTATCACTAACACTTTGTTGGTATTATTGTCATAAAATTATAGTACATAATTGGAATCCAAGTTTTTATAGAATTAAATATCCAGAAATATTTTAAATTTAAGCACTGGAAAGTGGTCAAATCATCCTTGTTATAGAGAAGAGGATTTTCCAGTTTTTCTTGGTATGGAACATTATTATTTGCTGAGTATTATTTGAGATGAGTAGGTTATGAATCACTGCTTTAGAATTTTTTTGTCATGATGAGTTTAGTTTCTTCTTAGAATTTGCACACACACTGACTGTTCTACATGAGATTTGGCTGGCCTAACAAATAGATAATGTTTGTTGTACTTATTCAATAGTTTGCAGCTGCTGTGTCTATAGTCTTTGTTTCCCTGCCCCTATAGATGACATTCACACCTCTTACTCTTGTGAATGAAAACCTTCCATGGCCTTTAGGAATTGTTGTTTTTAAACTATTAGTTTAGTTATCCATTAAAAGGGGTGGGTGTCCAAGATGGCTGGCCAAGTATTTGCCATTAGTGAGTGGTCTTGAGATTTCTGTGCATACCAGGCTAGCCTTAAAATTGAACTGTCCACCCCTCCACACACCCACACACATGCACACAAACACACACAGCTGAGTCTATTTAGTGCTGCTAGTATGTATCTGTGTTCCTGGCTGACCTGAGTGGTCTCCTAGAGAAGATTGATTTTGCCCCTTTCAGAAGCCATTCATTGCTTATTATGCCTGCTTTACAGTTGGAAATTGTACTGGTTTGGAAAAGTGGCAGTGGTAGTTCCTCCTCTAAGGTTCATGACCTTACCAGACATGGGGAGTTGATTAGATTTAGGCTTCCTCCCTATGGAGCAGGCATTAAGTTCAGACAGATGTTGTTACCCCAAGATGCAAGTGCTCCTATTACACCATTGGGATATCTTATTCTGTTGGCCATTGTTGTGGTTCTTTGCCTTTTTATTTGGGCAGGACTGTTGAGAAACCTCCCCCCATAGCTTACATAGCCCCTCTCAGGGCAATGAGAGTCAGTTTTCAGAGAGAGAACTTATCCTTCTCTTGCTTTAATTTCCGAAGCTTCAAGAAGTTTAAAAAGGTATACAGTGTTGCTGTATCTTGCTTGAGATGGTTAGCATCTCTTTCTGAAACACGTAGGCAATGAGGACTGGGAGAAGCTGTGACTTCCTCTCTTTAATCCATTAACAAGTGAACTGGAACTTTTCTAATTCTAGTGCTATTTGTCTGAGATGTGAAAAATGCTTGCTGCATATGTATTTAGCATTCTCTGCCAATATATATTTTAAAGAAAAATTCGAAAATTATTAGGAACAAGTTGGGTAGATACAGTATTTGTCTTCTAGTAGATTTTTGTAACTATAAGCACAACAAAACAAGAACAGATGGCCTGCCTACCTTCTTTTCTTAGCAGTAGGGTTTAGATAAGTATTTTCCATAAATTAAACACAACTATTACCTAATAATTTACCATTTATCTTGATTCTTTTCATGTTTTTTAAACCTATATTTTACAAACTAAAAGTTTAAATATATAAAGATATTCCAGGGCAACTAGGTAAATGGATTTTCAAATTATTTCTTAAAATTTTAATACTTACCTTGCATAGAGATAAAAATTTTAATTGCAATACTATATATTTTAATAAACTAATTTGCTAGGTTATTAAGAAGTTCTAAAGATTCGAGTTATTTTTATAATTAAATTTCATCTACCTGGAGGAAACTATTGATTGAATGTTTATTGTAATTATTATTGCTTGAATGGCCTAATTTTCTTGCATGTTACAATCAATTATCCAATATATTTTCATGAAACTCTTTTAAGAAACACTGTTTGTTTAATACCTTTGCTCTTGCACAACACCAGTAATTTCATTTTCCTTTGGGGCATACAGCTGTTCCCAACCTACTCAGTGCCATGTCAGGGCATAAAATCATCTTGACAGAAAGCTCTAAATTATAAATAGTCACACAATGACATTCAGCTTGGGCGGTGCATTTATAAAAGGAGTTATTAAGCAAAATGTCATTCCAACCCATTACTAGAATTAGAATGCCTTACATTTTTGCTGCCATTTTTTTTGATACTGAGATAGTATTTGTAAATCGAGCATTTAAATGATTAGAGCTATGTACAAATAAATATGAAGTCACAGCAAAGCTATCAGAGAAGTGGTGTCTAGAGTTTTCTTCCATTACTGTTTTTAATTCATACCTTTGTCTCAAGAAGACTGCTGACAATTTAGGGTTAATATTTTCAGAAGGCGAAAGTACAATAAATTTGCTTTCCACACCTTAATTGGCTTTTATTTGTAGTTATAGCTTCTGGCAACCCCTCACAATTTAAATACAGTGCACATTCTGATTTGCTGCACCAAGGAGCTTAGCCTTATAGGCAGCAGAGAGTTGAAGAGTACAGAAACATAGAGCAGGATGTGGCTTTTTCATCTCGAAACACTTTCCTTATAAAGGATAGAGCAGACTTTTTATTGTTTCAACTAAAACTGGCCTGTTAGAAATTTGTCTTTCAAAGTTTGGAGTTGAGACGAAAGGATGGACCATCCAGAGACTGCCCCATCCGGGGATCCATCCCATAATCAGCCACCAAACGCAGACACTATTGCATATGCCAGCAACATTTTGCTGAAAGGACCCTGACATAGCTGTCTCTTGTGAGGCTATGCCAGTGCTTGGCAAACACAGAAGTGGATGCTCACAGTCTGCTATTGGATGGAACACAGGGCCCCCCCAATGAAGGAGTTAGAGAAAGTACCCAAGAGCTGAAGGGGTCTGCAACCCTATAGGTGGAACAACAATATGAACTAACCAGTACCCCGGAGCTCTTGACTCTAGCTGCATATATATCAAAAGATGGCCTAGTCGGCCATCATTGGGAAGAGAGGCCCCTTGGTTGTGCAAACTTTATATGCCCCAGTACAGGGGAGCGCCAGGGCCAAGAAGTGGGAGTGGGTGGGTAGGGGAGCAGGGCGGGGGGAGGGTATAGGGGACTTTCGGGATAACATTGGAAATGTAAATGAAGAAAATGTCTAATAAAAAATTGAAAAAAAAATTGTCTTTCAGCTTTCTTTGTCCAGGGTCGCCTAACAACCTAGGTTTAGCATTGTTAGCTTCAAGCTTTAGCTTGAGGTGCTCCAGAATTGTTAGGTCTGCTGGGCCCAGTGCAGAAGCTTAGTCTAAGCAAACATTCGCTGTAAATTCTAGTTACCAACTCTATAGTCCTGATAATTTCCCATCATGTAGTACCACAAATTCTTAATATCTAATTAAACAGAAAAACCAAAAGTTGATTTATATAATTTAGTATAAGCAACTTCAGTATATTGGGTATTTAATAGATATTGTGTGTTCTTTCCTGTTGTAAATGTTAGTTATATGTAACTTGATATTAGTGTTTGATCTTTGAATACAGAATTCTATCACCTTATTACACATCTTCCCCTACCCACCCACTCCCACTTCTTGGCCCTGGCGTTCCCCTGTACTGAGGCATATAAAGTTTGCACGACCAATGGGCCTCTCTTTACACTGATGGCCGTACCCTCCGGAGCTTGTGTCTCTAGCTGCATATGTATCAGAAGATGGAAGGTACTTTTCCTTGAACAAAACTATGAACCATTAAAAAAAAAGATTTAACATTTTAGTGGCTTGTTGCTATAAATCATCTTGTATTTTATAATGCTTATAAACCTGGATACTTTGCACATAAAAGAAGGTAAAGCAATGTAAACAGGGAACTCAGGTATGAAACTATCTTGTTTATAGTCATCACATGAGAAAATTTAGAGTATTGTAGGTTTGAAGTTGGCATTATGAAAGGTTAGATAATATTAACATCTAATCCTATGGCTATGCATACATGTTTACCTGTATGTGTGTGATGATTCATTTCAGTTATGTCCATAGCCCTAACATAGTCATTCTATTTGTTTACCATATTCTATTCAGTGGGTCAAAAAGTACCCAAGTGTAGATTCTATCTCATCTTTCTACGCTGGCTTTTGATCACATTTCTCCTTTGATCACAGTCCTTTCCAAATAGAGGTATTTTCTTACCAGGCTTTTTCCCCGCTTAGAAACATTCATTTCTCCTTTCAGACATGCCTTAGGACAGCATCATAAGTTTATTCTTTCTGTTCTCAATTTCTGTCTCTTCAAAGTGATTTCTGTCAAAGGTTCAATGTTCTGAGTTGTTCTCTTGGCTACTTAATCACTTTAGCCACTTAGCTTTGAAAGTGCCTGGTGAGAAAGAAAGAATGTTCTGGCAGATGTAGGTCATTTCAGTTCATTTGTCCGTTTCTCATTCCTCATAGCATGGGTCAAAAATGGGGGGAAAATAACAGTATTCTAGTTTTTTCTGAAAAAGCTTTAACTTAATGGTAATTTTAAGCCATTGTTGCTTCTGATACTTATTGAGACCCATGCTTTACAAAGTGTGTGTGTGTGTGTGTGTGTGTGTGTGTGTGTTGATAATTAACCAGAAAGAAATACAAATCCTGTTACCTTTAACTTTTTATCACCTATCACTATCCTTTATTATGTGCTAGGCACAGTGCTTGTTGTTGAAGGCATCAATTAAAAGACAAAGATATTTAAGGGAGAGATTAAGATGCTACCAGTGAAGGTATTCTTTTAAACTAAGCATGGGGTTGGGTGACTATATTCCCAGCCTGTAGGAGACAGAAGCAGGAAGATTGCAGAAAATTGGAAGCCCGCCTTGTTAGCAGAGTTTATTCCAGTCAAATTTATATAATAAGACCTAATGTTAATCTCTTAACACCACTTCCTTCTGAAAAAAAAAAAACTTTTAGTGAGTTGGTATGAGAATGCATGTTTGAAGGAACATCTTATGATTTTTAAGGTATGTTTTTTCTTATAATTATCTTTTTTATCTTTTCATAATGATGTAATTGGATATTTCTAGAAGCTTAGTGGGCATAGTGGACTCAACATTAGATTAGTTTCTTTAGTTTCTCTTCGGTGGTGCTTTCACTGTTAACTTGTGTTGACTGCTGAAGTTTCATCATCATTATCAGAAATGATCTTCTTAATATCAATATATGTGACAAGGTTTCCAACTTTGAATAATAACCACATCATTGTTGACTATTTCAGCATTTCATAAATGCATCAAAACTAATTAAATGTAAACTCCATACTTTAAATCTGATGACCACAGTGAAGCTAGTAGATATGAATTATAAAAATTGAACTATGTCTTTTGCATATTCATTTCATATTATGAATAGCTTCCAGAAACTAACTTGTTGTATGGGTAATTTCTTTAGTTTGCTTGTCTGTGTGTGCCTTGGCATGTTTATGAGGCCATGCGTCTTCAGATGGCTCAGTTTTTCCCAAACATTTTTCCAATCCACTCCAAGAGCTTTGTATATAGTATGATTGTGGACAATATAACCTCAGCTTTATACAATATTATTTACCTCTTTATGTTTTGTTTTCAAATTAAGACATATTTGTTTCTAAACATAGTAATTTAACAAATGTTGTCACCATTGTGTAACAATTTGTTATGAATGAGCAGCTAGATTACCAGAATGGACTTCTAGTAAGACTTTTAAATTATTGTAGAAAATGCCGAAAATAAATAACTCAAGGTAATTCAAAGAATACTTCTGATCCACTTTGAGAAATACTATAAAAATGTAATGTCTGCATATATAGAGGCAGTTTATATATAGCATTGACAAGTTTAAAAGGCCAACAATTATTACATTAATCCTTCAATCACTGTATGAATATAAATGAATATAATTAAAAATGATCACATTAATTATTGAATAATTTACTCTTATTTTGTGAAATAACTTAAGCATTTAATACAATTATAACAAAATTATATTAGATTCTTTGTGGTAATTTCGAGTGTTCTCAATTCTTTATAAAAGATAGGAAATGTAATATTTTGTTGCATGATGTAAGTACGCAGGGATTAAGGTCAATACAAAGCTGGACAGTAGTTAACACAGAGACTCACAGTGTTACATTCTCACAGTGCTAAGAATGTAACATATCCCAAAATGGGACATTAATATGCTCTACTAACTCAAGGTTTAAGAAATATTATAGAAGAGGTAGCAGAAGGATGTAAGAGTAGCTGAAGAATTGTTTGACATCATATTTTCAGGAAATGGTAGGTCATTTCATTCATGAATTCAAAGCAGTGGTAGTTTCCTGCTTAAGGATCTGCAAAACTCAAAATCCAGCACTGCTTTAGAGGGCCTCAGGTGGCCCCACACCTAGTTGATCTGTTAGGAGTTGGTGCTAGAAGAGAATCACTTTTTTTTTTGTTTGTTTGTTTTTAGAGGTATGTATGGTCACTGGTAGTCTTCCCATGCTGCATGGATGACCCATATTTATTTGAGTTCTCACAGTAAAATGGTTTTGACTGAGTTTGTTATTAAGAAGTAAAAGTTTGCTGGGGGATTGTTCAATGGATAAGAGATTTTATTGCTCTTCCAGAAGGCTTGGATTTGGTTCCCCTAACCCATATGAAAACTCACAACCATTGTAAACATCTAGTTTCAGAGGATTCGATGTCTTTTTCTGGCTTCTGCAGGCTCCTGAATATGTGTGGTGCACATAAACTAACTAAACTAGCAGGTTAACAAATACACATACTCATATGCACAAAAACAATGAATTAAAAATTAAGGCTATGTGAAGTTGGAAGAGGAATATGTTGGGTAAGGAGTTGGGAGAGGAGAGTGGATATGATCAACACACATTGTATACATGAATGAAATTCTCAAAAAAAAAAAAAAGTAGAAACATACTTGAAAATAGCAAAAGAAAATACTTCAAAAATTTCAAACCATTGCTCTGAAGGACTACATATAATTTATGTTATCTGATGAAGTTAATAGAATTGTATTAGACTCAGAATTATAATGATAGTGGTCATGGCTAGTGCTGCTAATTACTGGGTTAGGTCATTGAGGGAAGTTAATTTGTCTTTTCCAAGGAATTATCATTTTACAAAATTGCAAAGATTTGTGGTATATGCAACAAGAAGAAATCCCCAAGTACTGCAACCTTCCCTGGCTAGATGTGAGGAACAAGCCTGTGTGTATTTGTCAAGTGTCCTTTACTAACTTATAAGATAGAACAATTATTTGGATAGGGTGCACCCAAAACAAACCAACAAACAAATCTCCAAAAGTGTTAAAGGGTATAAAGACACGGAAGGATGCAGAGTGATGTTGATAGAAGTCTGCTTCTAGAGAGTTGGCATTGGTTCCAGAGTGCTGAGGAAATACACTGTGGTAACAATGTGTGTTGCTACATTTGTTGATAAATATTGGTTATTTGATTAGGAAGGAACGAATGAAACTAAGGGCTTTTGATTTTGTAACAGAAATGCATAAATCTGTTTTTATTCCTTAGTATGTCCATCTCTAGGAAAAGACATGAATTTCTGTTACTTCCCAGTTTGAATCCTTCAGAGGCCTCACCAGTGCTTATGAAACTCTAATGAATGTTCCCTTTGTGAGGCAAACGGGATGCCAGAACATTGCACAATGAATGTCTAGTATTTGATAGAACTTCAGTAATTTTCTAATCTAGCAGACCTCTAATTAGATGAATCTGGGCACAGCTTTGCAATAAGTAGGTATTTTTAACCTTTGGTGTATTCTACGATGGCACTTTGAAGACTTAGGGTAAGGAACAAGTTAGAAGACCAGAAAATTCAGATTCCATACAAACAATTGTGCTCAGTTACTGGACATTGATTCGATGATAATCTCCTGCTGTTCGTGGGACTTTGTAGTCTGTAGGACTATTAAGTCCACACTGACGGGGACATGTAGAGTATTACTGATTTAAGTGTAGTCTGTAGGACTACTAAGTCCACACTGACGGAGACATGTAGAGTATTACTGATTTAAGTGAGGTGGAAATGGTTCTTTCAAGCTGTATCTCAAGATTTTGTTTGTTTGTTTGTTTTTTAAAATTGAATTCCAGAAACAGTTTGTAAAGAGCATGAATATTTCAGGTTTTCTTCCTCAAACCTGAGTCATAGATGCTGCATTTCAAGCCAAGTTAAGGTTTGATTATTCTACACTTCATGGCTCTTTAAAATTCTAGTTGCTATAACAACTTTGATATTTCTTTATTATTTTTAGCACGTCAGTTGCCATAACAATAAGATATCTCAAAAAATAGCAAATTTTTTTATAATGGAAAACTTCCTTTCAATTAAAAGTGAGGTAAAATGAACATTTCTTTCCTTTAATGTTAACCTGTTATTTAAAATGTGATGTTTGCACATCTGTGTCCATACAGTTCTCTAGACTTTTTTTTTCCCCAAGAGATGTTTTATGGTTATCCTTTCCCACTATGATTGTACTGTATAAAATTGGAAGAAAAATGACCATTTCATCTCATTTCTCTGAGCTAACATTAATTTTGTTAAGATTTCATTTAAAAATTGTATTAAATAATCTAATTTTCTGATGAACTATTCCATAAAATAAGGAAACCTCTTAGATATGAGACTTCTAAAAACTTGATCTTTTTGTCCTATGTTATTTGAAATGCAATTCTAATGTTTTAGTCATACTTAAAACTGTGCCGTTTCACTTATCCAGAAATAACCAGCAGCCTAGGGCTAAGCTGTGGCACCAAGAGAGGAGTACCTTTCAGTAGTCTTTGAGAAACAGTTATCATAAGCTTTGTTTTCAGGTATTATACCTTTAGGAAATTGCTAATAGGAACTTAAAAGAGGAAGTAGCAGATATTGTTCTACGTTATGCATAGAAAGTCAAAATGATGGGATATGTGTATTAATTTTAGTATCCGGTCACTTGTAAAATTAAACAGTTCTTTCTCTATGTCCCCTATTGTCCTTGCTGTCTTTAACTCACATACCACGGTATGATTATGTCAGAAGACAGTGTCCTGATTGATGTTAACAGTGGTGATCACACACTGTTAGGCAAATCTTAAGTGAGCATTCATTGTAGGCATGTGCAATCACAGATTCATTGTTACTTTGGTTGTGATTTACACAAAGCTTAAGTGTTTTATGTCATTATTTTTGCCAGGTATACATGTACATGATCTACACATTTTACAGACTGAATGTTGTTATCCTTACTGAATGTTCTTTTATTTACACAAATCTTGATACACTTGTATACACATGTTCATATGTGTGAACATAAGCACACTATTGATCCAGCTGCCACTTTTTTATAATTCAGAAAAAATTCATCTTTTTTATGTTTTAGAACTTTGTGTAAAGTGTGCTCTTTAAGGCATGATTTTCGCCATTAGTGTTTGGGTTCATCTGTGGTTTTTTTTTTGTTATTTTTATTCCTTTGTTACTCTAAGCAGCAGGCCACAATAAGTACATAATCGGAGTTTCTTCAAGTCTGTACCTGTTGATGATGTATATGCTGGTTCTAGTTTGGACTATCTAGTTTTGTACATGCTACCGGGAATATTTTTTGTGCAAGACTTGATATCATTACTTTGTGGGTGTATGTGCACAGCTTTTGGATTGAGAGGGTGGGCCATAGTGTAGATTTATTTAATACCATGAGGATTTTTAAAATGTTTGTCACAGTTTCTAAGTTTTGGCCAGTTTATACTACCACCACCACCAGTCTGTAAAAATTTCAGTTGTTTTGCAATCTTATCAAAAGATTTTATTGCCAGTCTTATTTTATTGCCACTGTAGTAAGCACATTGGAAATTTTTATTGTTTGATTTTTGTCTTTAACTAATGACTTGAACTAAGCGCCTTTCACTTCCTATCCCTAAATGTTGTATATAGTCATGGTACCATGTGGTGCTTTGAGTCATGTATAATTATGTTGTAGTCTGATCCAACCTGGGTGTGTGTGTGTGTGTGTATGTGAGTGTGTGTGTGTGTGTGTGTGTGTGTGTCAGTGTGTGTGTAAAATAAGGAAAACTCTTAGATATGAGCTTTCAGAGACCTTGGACTTTTTCTCCTATGTTATTTGAAATGCACGTCCAAATTCTAGTCATTCTAGAATGGAGCCATTTGACTTACCCAGAAATAACCAGCAGTCTTTGAAAAGCTGGCCTTTCTTGGTGGTGCATACATTTGAAAATGCTTTTTTTCTAATTCCAAAAATTAAGTAGCAAAATACATTTCAGTAATCTGCACTCACTTTGCTGGGCAACAATAACACAAGAAAACTTAGTTCCTCTATGGAGTTATCACGGAGTACTCATTGACTAGCATCTTCGCATCCCCCTGTAACTGTTGCCAGGCCCTGAGAACCACAGTCGTTCTCAATCTCAGTTGCTGTCAGTTTTTGATTATTTAAATTTTTATTAGCTTATACTGTCAGCCTGTTTGTCTTTGTTAGGTGTATGCTGTGCTTGTAATTCCTGTCATTCTTTTGGCTTGCTGATTTTATTAATGATGCCTTTTGATAAAAAATTGGAGTATTATTTAATTAATATTTTCCATTATTATTTTTATCAACTTATAACCTTTGGTTCTGGGCCATGAATATATTAACCCTCTAGTGTGTTTCCTTTTGGAAGCTGTTTGTAGTTCATTCACATTTGTCTGTAGATATTTCATTCCTACGAGTAAATTTTAGGTGTCATATGAGGAGGTGACCTTAGTTCATACTTCCCAGTGGGTGTTGAGATTTTTCTAGTGCCCAGGCTTGTTTTAGAGAGCTTACTGAGATTCAATTGACGGTAACTATGACCTTAGCTTTTGCATCATTTCCTGTCCATCAGGTCTGTTGTCTATGCTTTCTAGGCTGTCTCTAGTGGTCTTAAAGTGCATCTTGAAACTAGGTTGTGTCAGTCTTCCAAGTTTGTTTCTTATTTTCTTTTAGAAGATTGTTTTACTGTAGTCATCTCAAATTCCTTTTTTTACATATAGGTTTTATAATCTGCACTTGGTTGGATTTACAGATAAACTTGACTAGATTTTAATATGAGCATCCAATAGATAAACTGGTGAGAACATGGTTTTTTTTTAAATGATAGCACGTCTTCAAAAGCATAATGATGGTATATCCCTGCATTTCCTTAATCCTTTAACTTTGTCTTGGTGACACTCTGTAATTCCCAGAGTAGAGATGTTATTCTGATTTTATTAGCTGTATCCTTGTATTCTGCTGTATGAGCCTAATATAAATGGTTTATTGTTTTATTATTTTAATTTTATGTTTATTACATGTATATAGCAGTGAAGTACCTCATATTTTTACAAAACGTTCTCATTTCCTCATGTCTTAATGGGTATAGAGTAGTTAATTTAATATTTCTCACATACACAGTTATGCCTTTTGTGAAAGACTTTTCATTTTCTCATTTATTATATTGACTGAGACATGGAGTGAGTGGTGCATGGAGGTAGTATGGATCCACAGGCTTGTTAGTCCCATTCTGAAGGAGGAATCAATTTTCACAATACTTCATTGTGGAATACTCTACAAGTATATATATATATATCTTTGTCAGGTTGAGAAGACTCTATCGTGTCCATAAGTAAAATTTTGTTATTTCTACTTAATTAAATATTTAATTTTTGATTCACAATAAAGCAATGGCAAGAAAATAAACATTTGCTGTGCTGTTTAGAGCTCATTAATCAGTAGTTTATTATGTATATCACTTTAGAGCATTTGCTTACTAGCACTTAGCTCAAGTTGCCTCAGCGTTATCCTGAATAGTACATTACAAGGTAATTGAAACTGCATTTAGTAGCAGTTGGCATTCTTAAAATAAGTAATCAACCATTATTGTTTGCTAAACTCAAGTTTTTAAAGCATTTTAACTATTGCTATAGAATTGGATTTAGGGGAAGTTGTAATTACTATTATTTCTTTAATATTCAAATACGTGAAGAGATCAACTTTTATCATTGTAATTTGGTCATATTTTCTGACTTCTTCCTGGATGTCTTTGTTATACAAGGGATTCTCAGTGGGTTTGTTTATTTTAACATTATAGAAACTGTATTTTTTTTGTCCTCATAGATTGTACTAGTTGTTTCCATATATATTATATAAAGATTATGATAAAATGTGTTTGTTAAACTCCTATTCTGTGCCCAGTGGTATTAAATCGGCACTTAGAATGAACAAAGCAAGTATTGGTCCCGTATGAGGCTCCAACTTGCTCAAGAAGACAAGTGAATGAAATAAATAATTACAAACGATGGCACGTATAGGATCTGGTGTGGTGCTCTGTGGGAACTCACAGCTTTCCCAGGGGAAAAAGTTATTGGAAAGATTGCCACTGAATTGAATGAGAGAAAGATGGTAGCTAGCATATTGAGCAGCCATTATAAGTACTCTGAGGCAGCAGGCAGCACAGTGAGCCTGGGCTTACAGTGGTAAGGCGTGGAGAGTTTGTCTAACCTAAATTACTTAGAAGGAAAATGACACTAGACAGATAAATGGAGACAAGATTTTATCGGACCTTTTTTTTTTAAAAAATATTTTTTATTACATATTTTCCTCAATTACATTTCCAATGCTATCCCAAAAGTCCCCCATACCCTCCCCCACACTCCCCTAGACACCCATTTCCACTTTTTGGCCCTGGCGTTCCCCTGTACTGGGGCATATAAACTTTGCGTGTCCAATGGGCCTCTCTTTCCAGTGATGGCCGACTAGGCCATCTTTTGATATATATGCATCTAGAGTCAAGAGCTCCGGGGTACTGGTTAGTTCATAATGTTGTTCCACCTATAGGGTTGCAGATCCCTTTAGCTCCTTGGATACTTTCTCTAGCTCCTCCATTGGGGACCCTGTGATCCATCCAATAGCTGACTGTGAGCATCCACTTACTTATGTGTTTGCTAGGCCCCGGCCTAGTCTCACAAGAGACAGCTATATCAGGGTCCTTTCAGCAAAATCTTGCTAGTATATGCAATGGTGTCATCATTTGGAGGCTAATTATGGGACAGATCCCTGGATATGGCAGTCTCTTATGGTCCATCCTTTTGTCTCAGCTCCAAACTTTGTCTCTGTAACTCCTTCCATGGGTGATTGTTTCCAATTCTAAGAAGGGGCAAAGTGTCCACACTTTGGTCTTCGTTCTTCTTGAGTTTCATGTGTTTTGCAAATTGTATCTTATATCTCGGGTATATTAAGTTTCTAGGCTAATATCCACTTATCAGTGAGTACATATCATTTGAGTTCTTTTGTGATTGTGTTACCTCACTCAGGATGATTCCCTCCAGGTCCAACCATTTGCCTAGGAATTTCATAGATTCATTCCTTTTAATAGCTGAGTAGTACTCCATTGTGTAAATGTACCACATTTTTTGTATCTATTCCTCTGTTGAGGGGCATCTGGGTTCTTTCCAGCTTCTGGCTATTATAAATAAGGCTGCTATGAACATAGTGGAGCATGTGTCCTTCTTACTGGTTGGGACATCTTCTGGATATATGCCCAGGAGAGGTATTGCGGGATCCTCCAGTAGTACTATGTCCAATTTTCTGAGGAACCGCCAGACTGATTTCCAGAGTGGTTGTACAAGCTTGCAATCCCTCCAACAATGGAGGAGTGTTCCTCTTTCTTCACATCCTCGCCAGCATCTGCTGTCACCTGAATTTTTGATCTTAGCCATTCTGACTGGTGTGAGATGGAATCTCAGGGTTGTTTTGATTTGCATTTCTCTGATGATTAAGGATGCTGAACATTTTTTCAGGTGCTTCTCAGCCATTTGGTATTCCTCAGGTGAGAATTCTTTGTTTATCTCTGAGCCCCATTTTTTAATGGGGTTATTTGATTTTCTGGAGTCCACCTTCTTGAGTTCTTTATATATGTTGGATATTATTCCCCTATCTGATTTAGGATAGGTAAAGATCCTTTCCCAATCTGTTGGTGGCCTTTTTGTCTTATTGACGGTGTCTTTTGCCTTGCAGAAGCTTTGCAGTTTCATTATGTCCCATTTGTCAATTCTCAATCTTACAGCACAAGCCATTGCTGTTCTATCCAGGAATTCCCCCCCCCCCCCCATGCCCATCTATTCGAGGCTTTTCCCCACTTTCTCCTCTATAAGTTTCAGTGTCTCTGGTTTTATGTGGAGTTCCTTGATCCACTTAGATTTGACCTTAGTACAAGTAGATATGCCGAATAAAACAGTATTGCAATGTTATTACCGCTTATATGGTTCTTTTATGTCATCATCTGTTATCTATCCTACTTGGCATGAAGAGCTAATGTCTTGCCCTTACTGTTAAATTTCTCTTGCTGTGATAAGACACTATGACCAAGGAAACTTAAAGGAGAAAGGGTTTTGGGAGGACTTTAGTTTCAGAGGTTCAGTCCATGACATGACCATCATGGAGCATGGTAGCAGGTAGGCGGCTATGGTAATGGATCACTAGTAGAGAGCTTACATCTTGATATACAAGCACAGGGCAAGAAGATCAAAATCATCTCTAGTATTAAAATTGAAAATATGTGAAACTAAAGCAATTTAGTGCTTGAGTTCCTCTACATGAGGTAGGTTTTTATATGTGTGCATTTCCTTACAATTCTCTTAAGTACAGGGATAATTAATAACTTTTAAAATATGAATATTTAAATGATTTAAATTTTGGTAACTTGAGTAGCAATAGTGATTAATAGTACTTAATTTAAAAAGCGTTTAGGTTATATTTAATTGTATGTATATTTAGTGTTGAGTGTGTGCAAGAGCCTGGGCAGGTCGAAAGAGGGTATCAGATCTCCCAGAACTGGAATTTGACCTTATGGTGGTTGTGAACTGCTGTGTGGGTGCCAGGAGCAGAGGTCGGTCCTCAGCATGAGCCGTAAGCTATTGCGGCATCTCTCCAGCCCTGCACTTGGTTTCTAAAATGGTTTTCTAGTAAAGCCTAACATTTGACTTCTCTTAGTCTAGAATGGATGGCATGGCTACAGTCATGAATATTTAGCAAATATAATTTTCTTTTGAAAATTTATTGTAATGTTTAAGAATATTATCTCACTCGATTTAAATGATTTTATCTGTTTAAATACAATGTTTCCCTATAAAATAATACTTTTAAACTTCTGCATTACACATATTTATTTTTCAAAACTAAACATATTCATCTTAAGATTTACTATTCTAACTTGTCTCATAAATATTTCTGTTGAGATGTGTACTATCTTTCTGTATTTTATTCCACCCATGGAGATTTTAAAAATAACACAGTCTTCCAGAAAGACAATTTAATATGGGGGACAGAATAGGCTTTCTGTGTTTTATAAACCATTTTTTTATAAAACCTGAAGAGATCTTCCTAACATTTTCTGAATGGCAGCCATTAGTAGAAAGAGGAGGATGTGACTTAGTGGTACAGGGTTAGAAATGGCGGGTCTAACCCTGTCTAGTCTCAGGGTCTTAAGGGTCCTGGAGTCAAGCCGTGCTTCCTTCTCAAGTTCCCTCTTTGCCCTTTGTGGAGCAGTTAATGTACTTGTTGCATAAAAATTCACTCTTTTACAATTTATTATATGTAGTAACTAATTAAATGGGGGGAGAGAAAGAAGAAAAAGAGAGGGAAGAAAGAGAGGGGGAAGAGAAAGTAAGAAAAAGGAGAAGGAAAGGAAGGAGGGAAGGAGGGAGAGAGGAGAGGAGGGAGGAGGAGAGGTGCCCTCTAGCTCCCATGACAGGCTTGTGCTAGGGTGCACATGTGGATGCCAGTGGAAAACCTGTGGAGTCAGTTCTGTCCTTCCACAACGTCATGGTGGAGTGTCACAGTGGTTCGTGACAAGTGCCTGTTACCTGCTGAGCCATCTCAGGCTTGAGATTTAAGAATTTTTTTTTAAATTGGGTATTTATTTCTTTTACATTTCCAATGCTATCCCAAAAGTCCCCCACAGGCTTCCCCCACCCACCTACTCCCACTTCTTGGCCCTAGCATTTCCCTGTACTGAGGCAGATAAACAATGTATAAAAGCCCATTGCAAAATTTTTGGCCTATAGGACATGTTTTTAACAAGTATTGCCTTCCATTTGTATTTTTATTTTCCTGATTTGTTTTTAATCCTATAACAATTGTAAAATTTGTTTAGTAGTTTTTTTTTCAAATGTATTGAACTATGAGAGAGAGGCTTAAAATAAATGAATGTAGTATGTAAACCTAAATAAAACTGTTTTAATATACATTAAATACTTGTGTAAATATTTACTTTGTTCTACTAACTTAAATATATGTAATTCAAGCACGGTGGGATGAATTTCTTTAGCTCTGACATCTTTAGTGTAGTAAGATACACATAGACTAAGTGTTTCTGTTTATTCTGATGCTCCCTGTCTTCTGAGATCATATTTGACCCAGGTATTTCTTCAGACAGGTTTCACTGTCATGGTCCAATCCTAGTGTTCTGTTGTTCCGGTCCGTGTGCTAAGCTCAGCACATTCGTGTGGGTGTGGCAGGTACTGAAGAGACGATTAGCTGACTTTTAATTTCTAATAAAAATATGACTGTTCATTTTATAGTGAAAAAACAGTAGTTATATCATTTAGTTCATGGGAGACTTAAATGATTTTTAATAATTCATGTTTTTTCTACCAAAGAGTATTATATTACTGCTGACTTTTAGTGTCATAGTACCTTGTGGTAGTTTCTCTACAAGGTTTAAAGGGATATGCCAGTTTTGTTCCCCTAGTACTATTCATAAGAAATAATTTCTGCAAATGCTTTAAGGGGAATGCCTCCACAAGTCCTTAAGTACCGTTTACATATTATGAGGATTGGTCAGTTTCATTGTCTTCTTTTGTCAATTTTGATTCGAGATCGCAGAGTAAGTCTATAAGCCTGCATGTGCCTGGCAACTGTTACCTAGTGACAGTTTCAGCTGCAGTAGCCATTGGCTGTGCTGTAGATTGGGGCAGGAGGACCGAGTCACCTTTCTGATGGTGAGTTCTTCTCCATCAGCTCAGGAGGAGGAGGAGGAGGAAGGGGAGGGGGAGGAGGAAGAGCAGCAGCAGCAGACAGTGGCTCAGGTGGAGGCAGCAAGACTGAGAAACTGTAAAGAATCTCCCGGCAGCTTCCCGATAGCTGCATCACAGTAAATCGGACTTCTGAATCTAGCAACCCAGTCTCGCAGCCGATCAGAGTGAATGTCCATGAGAAGCATCACCTTATTCCTGTAACGAGAACTATTTTCTGATAAGTGGAACTCAGCATGTCCAAGGAGGACTAGCCCGTGGCTGACAGAAAAGGACTGCCTGAATGATGTGTTGCTGCACGAGACAATAACTTTGAGAAGAATGCTTTCTGTTAAGCTGCTACATTGTTCCTGAAGGAAAGGTTTTCATTTCTAGTGCATGCTAGTTCTTCAAAAGCTGTGACAACAAAGAGTGACAAGAGACTCCCTGAATTGTTTATACTTGGGGGAAAGACTTTGGCAAATGTTAACACGGTGCCAGAATGACCTTGGAAGCCTTTCGGATGGATTCTGCCCTGCCACAATCGCAGTATGTCAAAGTCCAGGATTTAAATCCATCTTGATGTTTTGAGGTATTTTAAAACAAGACTATTTCCCAAACTACCTGATGGCCCTGCTTTAATTGTGCTTTTGCTTAAAATAGAATACAGAAATAAACAAGATATTTTCTTAACATATGACTGTTAATAACTGCAAATATAAAAAACAAGGTAATTTTCCACTTTCAAATATTTAGTTGAAGTAATGATTGGATGTGTTAGTCATCGAATGGAAGTAAGAAAGGTCTAACAAATTGGAATATAAAGCCTGCTAGAAAGACTTGAGAAAGAGATAACAGCAGCATCTTTAGTGAGATGTCCTCAGTGTACAGGGTGGTTTCCATTATGGTGTAAATTTCATCTATATTTATGAGATTTGGGCATTGTTGCAAATGTGAGGAGTTACTTCAAGCTATATACTTTATTATGCTTTTCTATAAGGAAATATATTAAATAATGAAAGTTATTCTCAGTTATAGATGCTGAAGTTAATACCAAAGATTTTATTTTGAAATAGAAGAGATATAAATTACAGTGCTGTTAGCAGCACCAACAACTGGGGTGGTATAAAGCTGTTTTCATATAAATGTTTAAAGAACAAATACAGAATCAGGACTTCAGAAGTTTTCCCTATTTTTTAGTTTTAGGTGTTATCACACTGTTTCATTGTGTAATATATTCCCCACTGGAAATTACATTTTATTTTCATAAGCATTATATAGAAATCTGGAGCCTGACTTTTACTGCCAGTGTATTTCATTGTGTCCACACAAATGAATCTTTTGGAATTAGACTTGACAGAATTGTTGTTCTTACCTTTTAAAAAATGTAAGAGAAATGGCTCCTAAAGTTTTCCCATCCGCATCAGATGTGAACCTCCGAGACCAAGGACACTCTGTCATGAACTTTTTCTTGGCTTTCCATCTAAAACTAAGATCTTAATTATTTAAATTATAAAATATGAGTGGTTTTCATCACAGCTCATCACAGTAGAAGCAAAAGATCTCAGGCAATTTAGGATTGTTTCTTTCATTTTTCATTCTAATTGATTTCTAAGAAACTTTCTCTTAAGAGAAACATTTCTTCCCCTGATTTTTTTTTTTTTACAAATTAAATTTCATAGTACTAGCTAATAAATCTATTTTCTGTAGAAGTGCCTGTATCTGCAAAAGTTGCTTGCACGCATGGGAGGGAGCTAACCAGAGACCTCTTTTCACCTTTCTAGCTCACCCTCCTCCCTTATCCCCCAAAGCTGAGATGTGCCACTGGTGAACTAAGGCTGATGAAGAAACCTGAGCACACTGTGGGATGCTCAGCTGTAATACAGGCACTGGCACTTTCTACTGAAGCAGGTTCTGAGACACTGATTTGCAGAGTTTAACAGATGCTGGCCCGGGCACCTGCTTGTTGGAGCCAAAGCTGCAAACTCCCTTAATTTCAAGCCATGAATGAATCCAGGTGGACTGAATGGAGGATCCTGAACATGAGCAGTAGCATTGTGAATGTGTCCGAGCACCACTCCTGCCCTCTTGGATTTGGTCACTACAGTGTGGAGGATGTCTGCATCTTTGAGACAGTTGTCATTGTCTTGCTGACATTTCTGATCATCTCTGGGAATTTAACAGTCATCTTTGTCTTTCACTGTGCTCCGCTGTTACACCATTATACTACCAGCTACTTTATACAGACCATGGCATACGCTGACCTCCTCGTTGGAGTTACCTGCTTGGTTCCTACTCTGTCCCTTCTTCATTACTCTACAGGTGTCCATGAGTCATTGACTTGCCAGGTGTTTGGATATATTATTTCAGTTCTAAAAAGCGTGTCTATGGCATGTCTTGCTTGCATCAGTGTGGATCGATATCTTGCAATAACCAAGCCTCTATCCTACAATCAACTGGTCACTCCTTGTCGCCTGAGAATTTGCATTATTATGATTTGGATTTACTCCTGCCTAATTTTCTTGCCTTCCTTTTTTGGCTGGGGCAAACCTGGTTACCATGGTGACATTTTTGAATGGTGTGCCACATCTTGGCTTACCAGTGCCTATTTTACTTGCTTTATTGTTTGTTTACTTTATGCTCCTGCTGCCTTGGTTGTCTGCTTCACTTACTTTCACATTTTCAAAATTTGCCGGCAGCACACCAAAGAGATAAATGACCGGAGGGCCAGATTCCCTAGTCACGAGGTAGAGGCCTCTAGGGAAGCAGGGCACAGCCCTGACCGTCGCTACGCCATGGTTTTATTTAGGATAACTAGCGTGTTTTACATGCTGTGGCTTCCATATATTATTTACTTTCTTCTAGAAAGTTCTCGTGTCTTGGACAATCCCACACTGTCCTTCTTAACCACCTGGCTTGCGATAAGCAATAGTTTTTGTAACTGTGTAATATACAGCCTCTCCAACAGTGTTTTCCGCCTTGGCCTCCGAAGGCTTTCTGAAACAATGTGCACATCTTGTGTGTGTGCGAAGGATCAGGAAGCACAAGATCCCAAACCTAGGAGACGGGCAAATTCCTGCTCCATTTGAAGAGAATTACGTAGTCAATCAAATGTAATGTGACAGTGGTTTTGGATTGTATTCTTGATTCATTTGGAAATTTGCCCTGAAGAAATATTTATGTGAATAGTTGACCATGAAGTGAAGAATGGGATTAAAGATCTTTTTTATTTCCTTTTGTGTAAGTCAAAAAGAATGGGAAAGGATGTTTGAAGAATAATCTTATAAGAGAATTACAGCTTGTGAATATATGTTCAGTGTTTGATCCTCATCACTGATGATAGAAGAGGAACTTCAAGTCTACAAAATAGGAACAGACCCCTTGTTATCTCTCTCTCTGTGTCCTCTCTGCCTGTGTGTCTGTCTTCTATTTAGTCTTATTCTCTGTTCTTACTCCTTAGACTTGTGGGAGTTACTGTTTGTTAACTTCCCTTTGTGAGAAGTGCTAGTACGTATCTGTGGCCAAGTGTCGCCTTGCCGTCAGTGTTGAGACATGTCAGTCTACATGAGTTGTGTTGCCTTTAGAGAGGATGCACAGTGTTACGTTTTGTTATCTGTCATACAAACCCTGTGCCTATGTTCATGTCATCATCCCCATAGCACAGATTCCTACTACAAACAGAACGGAGCAGTATCTTTTCTTCTGTGTAGAAGGCCATTTCGTTTTCTCTCCCTTTTCTCAGCACCTGCTATTGCTCTTTCAGTTTGTCTCCAATCCTGTGGGACACATTCTAGAAGTGTCTTAGCTGATGAAAGAATCCTCTGTATGAGGCAGTCAAGAGGGTAAACAAGTTATTTTTCGAACAAAGCAATCTAGCAGCTGGGAGGTTGTATTTAATACCTCAGTGGATTTTGAAAACATTTTTACCAGCTTTCCTTTGAAGTTAGTTTGGGTGCCTAAAGTAAAGTCCTCTTGGTTATAGTGAAGATTTTTTTTTTAATTTTCTCTATAAAGCCCACAATAATACTATTGCAGATGCAGATTACTCCCCAGTAGTGATATATTACTCTGTGTGCTACCCAGGATGCCCTTTAGAAAAAGCCTGACACTGCAATGATAGCCTAGGTCTGCAGCAGTTCACTGTCACATCCATTATTCCTTTGTGTTGTATGTATTTGCATATTCTATATTTTTTACAAAAATATAAGTTATATTACATGATCTGTGCCTAATGTTTTCTTAGCACAATTCAGATATCAATGTTGTTTAAGGTGTCAACATTGAAAAACATATATATGGACTACCTTTAAAGTGAAAAATACTTTTGTGTCATTGTTATTCAGATATTTATATTAGATGAAGCTGCATTCTTACAGTGGCTGGGAATGTAGTATACTTATAAAAAGCAGTTAGATATGTCAGTATTTTGTTTTCAAATGCAGAGATGAAGTTATTTTTTAGTGTGTTACCTGAGTGTACTAATAAGTTGGGGGTTGAGGCTCAGCCATAGTAAAGCGGATGTGAGCAGAGCAGCTTGTGTTCTTACCCTAAACTTTTGACTGGAAGAGGTTTGATACTTTCTACCACACTGCTGAGGAGTTTTCTTCAGACTTTTGTGTTTTATGAAAAGTATTTAATGAAGCGTGCCTGTGGCTCTGACACAGAAGCCCACCATGTCTGCATCCTGGTGTTTTTACTTCAGCAGTCTGTTAAAGAGATGTTGTCACTTTATTAAGGTTGTTTTGAACCCCTGTATATTTTTTAAATATGTAAGAAAGGTTTAAAATAAATAATAAAATAGTATTCTATATATCAAAACCAGATTTTGTATCAGTCAGTTTACTGAAACTCCAGGAATAAGAGTTCCTTGGGAAATCAGAATCAAATTGTTGTGTACTTCATAGATGAGGGTTGTGTGGAGTCTTGTTTGCTGTTTGCAGTGATATCATAGATGAATTGAGGTGTACCATTTTAAACAGTATTTCTATTTCTTCACATATGATAAATAAATTCTCCAATATTATTCGTATTATTCAGGAATCTGTTTTTGTTTTGTGTAATTTAACCTAACTTAGAAGGGCTGGAAAGGTGTCTCGGGGATTGAGAGCACTTAGCACTCTTCTAGAGATTTGAGTTCCATTCTCAGCACCCCATGGGGCAGTTACATCTGTCACTGCATCTCTGGGATTGCGGGTATCCTCTTCAGGCCCCTGCAGGCACCACACTCATCTGCACACACCTCCACACAGACATACACATACATCCGTACATAATAAAAAGAACTTTTCATGGGAGTTTAAAGTCTGGACAGGGATTCTGGAGTTATTCCCTCTCCTGAATTCTCCTCATAATGTTAAATGGGTTTCTGCCAGGTTTAACAGTGAGTTTTATGTGTATTCTAACATTTAATCCTCTCTATAGCCGTTGCTCACATCACAGTTATTATTTCCAGTCTAGAACTGAGGAAAAATGATTCACTCGGGATCACTCAACCAATTACAGAGCCTTGTGCACACTTGTCTGGTGGCTTTGCCTGTGTCTGATGCCAGTGTATCCCACAGCTGTCTATGCCTGGCCTTGGCTGAGGAGCGGTCTGCACTGCAGTTCACACAAGCCTCCAGGCCTGTGCATCATCACTCTGCTTTTTCGTCAAAAATTTTCTGGGCATCATTTATGTTTTCAGTGCTGTCTTTGCCTCAGTTTTTTTTCTCCATGGAGTATCATTTTCTTTGATCTTGTATACTTCTTTTATTAAAACCTCAGCCTGTTAAGCCCAGCCTTACCAGCATACTTTGTAATCAAATTGAACCTCTGCTATTTCCTCACTTTTTTGATCATTTATGGTAGATTTTCCTTGAATAGCTTTTCAAAGCTCTTTGAACTTTTCTTCCTTCCTTCCTTCCTTCCTTCCTTCCTTCCTTCCTTCCTTCCTTCCTTTCCTCCTCCTCCTCCTTCTTCTTCTTCTTCCTTTTTTTTTTTTTTTTTAAAGAGAGAAACCCTTTGAAGGGGAAGAGTGAAAAACAGACTTTTTAACCATTAATAAAGAATTTACAATCTTGTAGCAGACATTCAGGTCTACTGACTCCTAAAATATTTTTGCTCCCCCCCCCCCCCCCGCCCAGTCTGTAAATAGGCAGTTGTTCTCTGTGCTTTGACTAGTTGTGGTTTTCTATAATGTCCATTTGCAGCAAAAAGAAACTCTCTAATGAGGAGTGAGAGCTACATTTATATATGGATATAAGGGTCGGGGAGGGTTTGGGGTGGAATGGTAGTAGGAATATGATTAAAATATGTTGTTGGAAATTCTCAAAGAGTTAGAAAAAAATTAAACACACACACACAACTTTATCATAGTGTGAAAGAAACTGAGTAAAGAACATTCTGGACTCTGTGCAATTTACTTCCTTTTCGTATATTTTAATATGTGCTTACATAACAAGATGGTAATTGGAGACTGTTCTTGAAAGTTTTAAGAATGGGTAGCACATGTTTCCTATCATGGCATCGTATTTTGTAGTACTTTGCCGGTTTGGTTGTTAGTGAGAGTCAGAAATCATGCTGTATTCTATTATCTATAGCTATAAAGTAATGAAGAGCTTCAGACCCCACTAAAGTATTCCCATTAATGTATGCAGCCCTATGGTCATGGATAGATACTGAATGTGTTAAGACCTCAGTTTTCTCACTGACAAAATCCGATACCAGTTCCTTCAGTTACAAAATGTGAGGACTACAGACTGTTCTCAGCATGGCTTCTTCATATTCAGAATGTTTAAGCTGTTGTTTGACTAACCTTTCTGCTACCATAGTTATTAACACAAGACTCTAAAAAAATTCTAGCTGAAAGAGAATTAATCCATTCAGAATGAGGCTTTTCTCAGATAGCATCGTTTCCTGCTCACAGGTGTTTCAAACCTAGATTTTGGATTGGACTTTGATGTATTTAATTACATAAATATCCACAATATCTGAAGACGTAGTTCCCAGGAACAGTTATTTGTGATTAAAGATATCCCACAAGCTGTTGTTAAGACATTCACATATGAGTCAGAGATTGCCTTATTTCTGTGTATTAAAAAATGTTTAAAACATTCTTTTTTCATCAAGGTTACCATAGTAAGTAGGAATTGTCTTATTTTTCTCTTCAATATGAATTTTGTCATTTATTAAAATGGAGTTTGAACTATTTTGTCACATACATTTTTCAATTATTAGCTGATTTAGTCTTCAGATACCATAAGTTATATGTTTTAAAATAAATGAGATTGTTATCTTAGAGGATTTTTCTCAGATCCTCCCCATTCTCTAATCATTAGGTCTGAGAAAGATGGACCTATGTATTAAGGAGATAAAAAGAACAAGCTGTGGGGAATCTGACAATGTGACTTCTGAGCACAGTATCACCTACACTGAAGTAACACTGGGTCTGGGCACAGCGCTTACACTGCTGGACCAAAGGTGCACTGCTCTGCTCTGTGTATTTTCTTGTGAGTGCTTTTCTTCTCTGGTCAAAGCTGTTTCAGAGCTAGGCATGTAGTTCAGTTGGTAGAATGCTTGCCTAGCATGCACAGAGCCCTGAATTCAAACCCATAGGACAGCATAAACCAGCGCGATAGTATAAATACTTATAAACTTTAGTTCCAGGAGATCCATTGTCATCTTCTGAACTTCATGTGCATTTTGTGCATGTAATACACTGAAATATATGCTGGCAGCCATACACATGAAATTTTAAAAAATTCAAAAATTGTGACTTTATTTTATGATTAAGAAAAATAGTGTAGTTACTGAGGAAAACAAAATAATTGTAATGGAAAATAAATTCCTTTTCAATATTTTCCAAAATGAATATTTTATCCAGTGCTAATTTTGCCTCGTAATTTTAAATATTAACAACCTTATTTTAAATAGTAGAAATGGTTATAAATATTAAGGTATTAGGGTGTCTTGTTCTTTGCTAGTCTCCTGTTGTTTCTTTTGTACAATGAGGAATTAATTTATGACCAAAGAAAGAGAATTTATGTTTCACTAAGAACACTAAATATTAAAAAACATATTTTGAGAGGCCAGCCCTATGGCTCAGTGGGTAAATGTATTGCCTTGAAGCCTGATGACCTGAGTTACATTCCCTGGACCAACATAGTGAGAGGAAAGAATGGCCTCCTAATCGTTTCTCTCTGAACACACATATGCACACATGCATGCAGACACTTGGAGTTACACTTGTTTTGTTATTTTGAAACTGTTTTTGTTAATCTTACAAATCTATCTATGAAAATACTTTTTATATAACTTTAAGATTTCTGAAATATTTCTGGTAGTTTTCTCCCTCCCGCCTTCCATCCTTCCCTTCTTTCTTTCTTAGAAAACTTGCAATATTAGATGGTTTTGGTGTATTTTTGCTTTAACATAAGCAGTTTGGTGTTATCACTACATCTAAAATAATATCGGTTTCTCGTTTTTTAGTGAACTATTCAATACACCTTTTTGCATTTTTCATATCTTTAACAACAAACACAATTCTGCACTAGGGAAAGAGTAACTCTTGGCTTCGTTAACTGTGCTTGCTAGATAATAGAATTCCACTTTTGGTTCCCATTTCCAAAAACCATGTTCATATTTTAATAACACTGAATTTTATATTTTAGTCCTATCAGTCAAGGTAAAGAAAGTCATAATAGAAAAGTCAGTCACACGTTAGCCCAGACTAATCTGAAACTCACTATGTGGTTCAGCTGGCCTTGGACTCATGGTGACCCTGCATCTATGCATTTTGAGTATGTGGAATCATAGACATAAACCACCATTCCTGCGTTTTAGGAGTTTGAGAAATAAGTATACACTAAGGAGTTTGTTATTCTGAGAAACCTCTTTCATTTTTTTGAATCATATAATGTATTTTAATAAAGTATCCATGCTCCCAAAAATAAGACATACATATCAGCATTTTAGGTTATGAGCTCTATTGATTAGAGAAAGCAAAATTGGTCAGATAAATAGTTGTAGTATTTCAATTATCTCATAGGGGAATAGATTTTAAAGGATCTGTTGACAAAATGATGGCTGAGAGGAGTAAGCTACCTCTACAAGCCAGGTCTCCATACATCCAAGGCAAACGCGGCTGAGACAGGGCACTGATGAGTGCTGACTGGAGCATGCCTTGCTGGCAGCTGGGCTGCATCATCACCCTGCAATTGCCAGTTCCTTTTGAGCCTCTACTTCATTGTCTGTTAAGTAAGGGCAGTGAAACTACTTCTTACAGAGCTGATGAATTGAAATTTCTAGGCTTGATGGGGAAGCTACACTCATAAAAGTTCAACAGGATGGTCATGTAAACAAGACCAATATACTGACAGCACTAGTTTGCATACTAACATGAATTTGGGAAATTTTCCGAGGCACCTGGATAAAAAAACTATTGATTGCTCTTTTCTGATTCCAGGAGTTTACTACGCCTAGGCTCACTGTAAATGAAACATGGATGGTGCGTTTCTATTTTCCACTTTCATATAGTTTATCTGCATACACTTTGTATGTGTGTGTAAATTTATATTAGGGTAAATCTTTTGCTTATGAAACTTGCTATTTCAAATATGAAATAAAAAAATGAAGCGACTGTAGCCTTTTAACAGCTGAGTTGCTTATAAACCAGCCTCTTTTACAGTACTTCATTAAGTAATAAAACAGAAAACTAAGAAACAGAAAATGGATCAGTATTAAGTATCAAACTTACGTGCAGTTCTAAAATGTATGACTTAATAGAATTTATAATTCTTTTTTTTTCTTTCTGTTTTCTTCTCTCATACAATACATTTGGAAGGCAGCCTCTTCTCACTACATTCCTTTCAGCTGCCCCCCATTATCCCCTCCCACACACACACACACACCTATTCCCTCTTCCAAAAGTACTGCTCCTCCATTTCCCTTCAGGAAAGGCAGGCCTCCCAGTGATATCAATAGAACATAGTAAAACAAGCTGCAGTAAAACTAGGGACAAACCGTCATAGCAGAGCTGGATGAGGCAACCCAGTAAGAGGCAAGGGGTCCCATTATCAGGCAAAAGAGTCAAATAAGGCCCTACTACTACTGTTAGGAGTTCCATAAAACCTCAATCTAAACAAACACAGTATGTATGCAGAGGACCTAGGACCTAGCCCAGACCCAGCCTCTGTGATTGCTGCTTAGTCTCTGCTTAGTTGATTTTGTGAGCCATGTTCTCCTGGTATCCCCAGCCCTCTGGCTCCTACAATCCTTGCTTCCCCTCTTCTCAAGGTTCTCCAAGCTCTGCCCATGCTTGGCTGTGGGTTTCTGCCTTTGCTACCTTCAGCTGCCTGAGAAGCCTCTCTGATGACAAATGGGCTAGTACTTATCTCTGAGCAGAACAGGTTATCATTAGGAATTATTTCATTTTCTCTCTCTCTCTCTCTCTCTCTCTCTCTCTCTCTCTCTCTCTCTCTCTCTCTCTCTGTGTGTGTGTGTGTGTGTGTGTTAATTGGTTGTCTTTGGTTCTACTCTAGATCTCTGAGCCAGAGGCTGGATGGCTTACGACTTAAAATTCTGCACAGATGGATAACATTAGAAGGTTCTTGGTGGGTTGTAAATCAGAAAATAAATTCACCCTATTGGTGAAGAAGATTTCTGTAGAACCATCAATTAGATGAATTCTGATGTTATTGATTAATAAGGGGGAATATGAAGCAATTTCAAATGAGCAATAATTAGTTTTTACTCCAAATCAATGCAGTTTAAAAATCTTGGTAACACTGCTATTTGACACATATTCATATTCATTCTCTCTCTCTCTCCCTCTTTTCCCCTCTCTCTTTGGTTAGTAATATAGTTGTAAGCTAACCCATCAGAGATTTTTTTAATTTTCTTTGTTTAGTAAATGCATGACAAAATGAATAAATAATGTGGATAATTATTTTGAGAGTACGTTAACCTTGGAACATTAAAAAGCAAGCAAACATCTCTAATTTTTATACACTATGTCTTTTTCAGTCACTCAGGTAGTAGATTCATTATTTGAACCATGTTAATCTCCAAAAATCTGTTAATGCCTGTGCTGGCTTTTTTTTTAATATCAACTTGACACACCTTTTAGAAGAGTGAACCTCAATTGAGAAAACTTTCCCACCACACTGTGCCGTGAGGAAGCCATTAGCATGTTTTCTGGATTGATATTTGACGGAGGACCCAGTTCACTGTGGGTGGTGGTCCTGGGGCTCTCAGAAAGCAGGCTGAGCAGGTCATGAGAAGCAATAAGCAGCACTCCTCTTTGGCCTCTGTATCCATTTCTTCCCTGACTTCTCTAGATGATTGACTATAAGCTGTAAATTGAAATAAACCCTTCCCAAGTTGTTTTTGGTCATGTGTTTTATCACACCAATACAAAAATAACTAAGACAATGGGTTTGTCATGTGCTTTCTTTTTAATTTTTTAATTATTTTACTTATTTACATCCTAAATGTTGCCCCCTCCAGTCGTCCCCCCCCCAGCTACTTCCCCATCTCCCCTCTCCTTTTCTGAGAGGGCTCCCCACCCCCACCCCTCCCACCAATCACATCCCCATTCCCTGGGGCATCAAGTCTACAGGATTAGGCACTTCCCTTCCCATTGAGGCCAGACAAGGCAGATGCATTTTCTTAAAAAGAGAAAAGATTAGAAAGCTGGGTGTCGGGATGCATGACTGTAGTCCTGGCAACTCAGGTAGACTGGTGGAGGAACGTTAAGAAAAGAGCCTCCTTACAGTCCATGATTTGGAAGTTTTGTCTATAACAGTATTAAAATGTAAGTAAAAGATCGAATATGGTCATTTCTGTTTATAAAAAAGATTTATTCTTTTATTTTATGTGCATCAGTATTTGCCGGCATGTATGTATGTGCACAACTCAGAAGAGGTTGTCTTAATACCCTCAAACTGGGTCTGATGCCACCATGTGGGTTCCAGGAATACACTCTTGGTCTCCTGCATGAGCCATAAGTGTTCTTACCCAAGCCGGCTCCTCTGCCACCCCTCATTAGTTTGTGTTTAAACAAATGAAGTCAGAGAATTCTCTAGTCCTCCTACCTTTTCCATAGCAAGGAAAGTATAGTGTTTTAAGAGAAAACTAGAGATTGCTTGTAGAGATGAGTTGAGTAAAATTATATTTTCTGTTTTTCCCTGTTTATACCCACTAGGTTGCTTGCTAATAAGGAGCCCAGTCTAGTTTGTGACACTCTGCTCTGTTGTTATCCCTGGGAATTGATCTTTAAATTCAAATTCCCATCCCTCCCACCTAACTTACCTTCTTTTTCCCCTTTTTCATTTTTTGCTTTTTATTTTTATAGAAATGTTGCTTCAGAAGGAAACTCTGGGGTATTTTAATAGAGGATAGAGAATAAATTATATAGAGTCTCCTCACCTGATAGAATTAGGTGAGAAAATAGCCACTGATTATGGGTTCCTTTTGTTCTACTCCTATGAATCTGGAGTTTTGAAATGTGGGGATTTTCAGATGTAGCTATTTATATCTTAAACATTTTCATCTTATAGCATATTCTTCATGAAAATCTTTATAAATAAAATTTTATCCATATGTAGTAGTTTTGTAATTTTAAAAGAGGAATACTAAGTCAGATTGTGATTATTTTCCATTTTGCTAATTTTTTCCCAAAAAGACTGAATTTGTTTAATCCTCAGACAAAAAAACCAACAACAACAACAACAAAAAAAAAAACAAAAAACAAAAACAAAAACAAAAAACCTGCGTGAAGCTCTGAGGTCCTGCAGAAACTCTGCCCCTGCAGCTTCTCAGACCCACTCAGTTAAGGCTCCTGAGTTTTCAGTGCATATCTTCCCAGCTCCTACAAGAAATTTCTTTGTCATATGTTCCTTTTCCAACTTAAAAAAAAATAGCATGCTACAAATATTTAGCTTTTCAGAATTTGTTGAACTGTAATCATCTCCCCACTTTAGTTGGTTAGCTTTCTGGTTACTCAGTGGTGCTACTTGGTGATTAAAGCCAAGCATTCTTATGAGACATCAAAGCTGGCGAATGCTGTTCTTCCAGTGTTAATTAGGTCTTCAGCGGTGGCAAGTTCATTGTATCAGGCGTGTGCTACACTTTGAGAAAGGCTTAGCCGTTTTCCTTTGGGACCCTGCCTCTGTTGTAGCAGTGGTGATTGCTTCTAAAGATGGCATGGGGGCACCTAGCAAAAGCAAACCAACAGAAACATCAGGAGCTCTGAGGCCTCTGCAAGGACCTGGAGATGGCAGCTGTGGAGGGAGGACTGTGAACTCCAGGCCCAGGGTGATGCTTAGGGTTTCCCTAACATGCAGACCTTGTGAGCAGCTCTCAAAGTGGTCCTTAGAATTCTTATCTAAAGTGACTGCATTATTGTTTTGAGCTTTGTGCAAGGTACTCTGAGCTTTCTAGGTGATCTGTGTATTGTAAGTAGTTTATTTATTGGGCTAAAGTGAATTTGCTGGAGGTATTAATCATGACTCGAGTCTCTTGCCTACAGTTGTGCTGCCCACCTCATGAGAGTGTGGTTTGACATCACTATCCTTTTCTCCTGTGCTTTCCGGTCACACTGTATAAATAGAAAAGCTTTTGCAAAGAGTATTTTAGGAGACTTTCAAGATTACTTAATATTGCTGTCTATCTTAATTGAATTTTTCCTTCCAGAGTTCACAGTCACTGGACTTACAAACGATTTTTAAATATGCATCTTAAGGGAGGTGTATAACCATCAGGCTGACTGAGTCTTTTAGGTAATTTTTCTTATACTCAACTGAAACGAACATCTGAGTTCTGACTATGATCATGTGGGGAATTTTGCATTTCTGTTTCACCTATGAACTTGAAGAGAATCATTGTTTTGTCCAGTATTTGCTAAGTCTTGAGCTCGTCTTAGAGCATCTGATTTAGAAGTTGCTCTCTAGCTTCCCTCTGAGTGAATGGACTTAGATATTCATTATATTCTTCTTTAAATGGACTTAAAGCTGAATGTAATGTTTTTGTATGTGATATTCTCAGTAATAGATGAATATAAATCTGTTATTTTATTGGTTTATATATGTACTATTGTTTATTCAGCCAAGAAATTAAATCAGATACATTTAAAGTTTTATATATATATATATATCCCATTTTAACATACTGAGTTCATTTTCAACAAATATATTTTAAATAGCTGCTTAATTTCATCTTTGTATGACCTTTATGTTTTTCAAAAATGCAATTTTACTTTGGAAGATAGAGGCAGGAGAGCCATAAGTTTTAGATCAGTCTAGACTACACAGCGAGACTGCTTCTAATAAGCAAAGCAAAGCAAAAAAAGAAAGAAAATATTTAAACATTCAGCTTTACATTGTTCTGTAGTTTGGCTCATCATATTCCAGGAGGCCCATTTAGCTAAGGCCTGCTTTCCAATTGTAAGTACTGGAAAGTGATGGGAATCTGGATAAATTGGGTCTAGTAGGAGGTCTTAGGTGCCTGGGAACATTCCCCTTGAGAGGGAGTGTAGACTCCTGTCCCCTTTCCCTTGCTTCCTGAACATCGGGAGGCAAGCAGCTCCCTTCAACCCCATGTGCTGACTGTGACGTATTGACTTGTCCCAGGCCTCAAACAATAAGGTTGATAGACAACATACCAACACTCCAGCTCTTTTTCCCCCTTGGCCTATATGCTGTTGTCTGTTAACACTGAATAACATATTTAATTTTATTTCCTTAGAACTTTACTTCAACTGTCTCAGCCTTTTTCAAACTGCTTTACTTTTCTAGTATGCTAATTTTTTATTTGAAAATGTGGTAAATATATCTTTAACGTATGAACCGAGATTATTTGAAAAGTTAATTCCAAACCCTGTCAGGAATTTCTTAGATCCTTCTCATGCTTAGAGATATGTTGGAATGCTTCATAATTAATATTCAACATACAATCACACTCATGGCTGAGATTCATTACAACAAAAGGACATAAAAGGAAGTTAGCCAAGAGAACAGGTATAAGCATTAATGAGTCCGCTGCACAAAGTCTCACAGGGCTGTTTCATTTTTCCAGTGGTGAGTTGTGATAGCACATGTGGTGTTATATACTGGTGGAGCATAGTAGACTCAGCTCCCAAAGTCTTCACTGGGAGCTGGTCACAGAGGACTCACCTTCCTGGTGTCTCCGAAATTCTAGATTCTAGGAAGTAAAGCACACATTTAACCTTAATCATATACATGTACTGTCAAGGCAAAGTTCACCTTTTCTTTTAGGAGAAGTCATGTTTAAGAGATCTTTGTTGGCTAAGGGGCCAGCGTTGCAAGTGAGCTGTCCCAAGGATAGGTGGACACTAGGGTAGTGCATCGACTTTCCTCAGTACCTTGTGTTTTATCGTCACTTACTAGAATACACATGTATGTAAGCATTTTGAAATATTGGTCGAATATAATTTCTTATAGCATTTAGCTACAGGAGTCATTTAATATGCTTTGTGTTTATAGAAATTAAACGAATGAAGGTGTTTCTCAAGATAGTATATCTGTTATTTTTATGGCAGTAAACTTGTAATTTGTAATATACCTTAATCTTGCCTTCTGTTGCTGTTTTCTTCTAACAGCAGTTTCAATCATTGATACTCTCTTTCTCATTATGACTAATTGCAGAAACATTTTTAAACAGCCAACTTGCAAAGATGTTATACAACTCACAAAACCTATTTTTTGTAGTGCTTGATTGTTATTTTAGCTTTATGATTTCTTTTAATGTTAACAGGAAAGTTTACTTGGAAAATACCATTTAAAAATGAAACTAGATCAATCTTCACAATTTGAATTTTATGAATTATACTTTAATTAATTTACAGAAAGATATTGCTATTTTACAACATTTTATTTAATGTAATTCAAAAGGTATTTTGGGTTTGCTAGAAGACAGTATAATCTCATTCAAACTTATAATATTGAATTACAGATTTGGTTTAAAAGATAAAACCAACCAAAGAGTACATGGGTGGGTCTATGACTCCATATACATATGTAGCAGAGGATTGCCTTAGCTGGAATCAATGTGAGGGGAGGCCCTTAGTCCTGTGGAGGCTTAATGCTCAGCATAGAGGGATGCTAGAGGGATGAGGCTGACATGGGTGGGTGGGTGGGGGAGCATCCTCATAGAGACAAAGGGGAGGGGAGGAGATGGGGGTCTGTGGGAGGGAGACTTGGAAGGGGCACAATGTTTGGAATATAAATAAATAAGATAACCAAATGATTTTTAAAAAGATAAAATTAAGCCTTCTGTTTATTCATTCAGCAAATCAAAGTATAATTTATATGATCGTTCATACTTCATAAATACCTTTTAAATCTTGAAAGGTTTTTAAAAAATATGTATGTCTTTAGCGTTTGAAACTTAGTTTGCAGGATTTTAAAGAATGCCTTACAGTGAATGACTATGTGTATGTGTGTGTGAGGGAGGGGAAGCGGGGAGAGATTGAAATTTATGTGTGTGACAATGTATGTAGGCATGATGGAGTGTACTGGAGCAGCTTGTATTGTGTCCCAAGATCTATGTGTTTCTTCAATGGATTTTCTACATTCTTTTTTTTTTTTTTTAAAGAGAGACTCAATATCACCAGTTGGTTAGACTAGCTGTCCAGAAAGCCCCAGGAATCCTCTTTTCTACTTCACTGGTATTGGGGTTATAGGCATACATTGCTGTGCCCAGCTTTTCATGTGGGACTTGGGGATATAAACTCAGGTCCTTATGTTTGTATGTCAAATACTTTACTAACTGAGCCATCTTTCCTATCCCCTAAAATGTGTGTGTGTGTGTGTGTGTGTGTGTGTGTGCGCGCACGCATGAGTGTTCGCTCATGTGCATGCACTTGGAAACCTTACATGTGCTAGGCGACTACTCTACCACTAGGCTATATTCCCCACTGGGATACAAATTACAAATTACATTTGTATGTGATTTTATCACTGGAGCTTTAAAATAACTGGTAATTTTAATATTGCCTACCATCTTAAAATATACTTTCATAAGTTCTAATGTAGTGTCATCAACTTTTGTTCAAGTCTGTAACTAATATTACATATTTACTAATTATGAACCCAAGTGTTAGTTCTTCACGTCTACTATTTGATTGCATGTCAGATGTTTGTAGAAATAGACATATCTAATTATAGTCCTGCTATATGAAAACTATCGTTATCCTGTGCTTTAATGAGTTTTCAACACTTTACCCACTCCTTCCATCAGCAACCGTTTACCAGCTAATTTGTAGGAGAATTATACTACTTAGATTGTGGTAAATCAAGAGTGATAAGCTTTTTCTCATAGAGCGCATTCAGAAATATAGGTCAGCACAAAGGTTAAGGCAACAAGTAGAACTTAAGGTAATTTTAGATTGTGGAAGTACAGTAAAGGAAATAAACCAATATATAATAGAGAGGGTTAGAATGGAAAGCTACTTCATGTGATTTATTGTTGTGACTGCCCTTCATATAATACTAGAGGCTCTTTTATTTTAGAATCCTGTAAACAATGAACTTCTGAACAGCAAATATCCTCTGTATATACAGGCAGATAGAGGCTTCTTGTTTATATATGAGATGAAGATATTTGGCTATTATATCAATAAAGCCACTATTTCTCAAAAAGAAGATGCAATATTGAGTCTCAGAGAGACGTGGTTGATCTTGGACACAGTCTTCTCCAGTGTGGGTGGCTCTCATTGGGGTGGGTGATGGGAGCATAGGATCTGTAGCAGTGTTTCCTCATTGCTTGAAATAGCTGCACAAACAGAATTGGGTATACAGAATGCCCTAGCTACATGTCTGATCTCAGCTGGAGTCTAATTAAAGTATTATTTGGATATGGAATAAAATGTCAGAAGGTGTTATTGTGAAGTCTGGTTTGGGTTAACAAAGTTATCACAGTGATATGGGAACTGTGAAACTGAATTCAGAATTTTTATTCATTCATTAATTTTATAAGAATAGCTTTTCAACTGACTTCATAGTCTTTTCTATGCAAAAAAAAAATTCTAATTTTGTTCTGAGGGCATAGATTTTGTAACCTAAAAATTGGCCCCTTTTCTTCTGTAAACTATCAAATTGTGTTTAGAGAGGTGGTCAAGAGTGCATGCTGCCTTTGCATAGGACCCAAGTTCAAAACTTCCTGTAGCTCTGATGCCCTCTTCTGGCCTTTGTGAGCACCTGCACTCCTATTACACAAAACCAGATACAGTGAATCTATTAGCAGTAGTAAAGAGCCTTGAACACTTCGGCACAGAGCAAATTTTTCTGAACAGAACATCATTGGCCCAGACTCTTAAGAAGAGCTATAGAAAAATGGGATCTCATAAAATATGAGAAGTTTCTGTAAGGCAAAGGACACTTTCAATAGGACAAATAGGCAACCTACATTTTGGAAAAAGATCTTTACCAACCCTACATCTGATAGCTAATATTTAGTATATACAAAGATCTCAAGAAGTTAAACTCCACAGAACCAAATAACCCTGTTAAAAGTAGGGTACAGAGGTAAACAAAGAATTCTCAGCTGAGGAATCTCAAATGGCTGAGAAACACCTAAATAAATGTTCAACATCCTTAGTCACCAATTTGCAAGGAAATGCAAATCAAAAAGGCCCTGAGATTCTACCTCACACCAGTTAGAATGGCTAAGATCAAAAACTCAGGTGACAGCAGAGGCTGGCAGGGATGTGGAGAAAGAGGAACACTCCTCCATTGCTGGTGGGATTGCAAGCTGGTATAGTCACTCTGGAAATCACACTCACATACATACAATTAAAAATAAAATTAAACCTTTAAAAATAGTATTAAATTACTGTAGTTCAGGATTATTTAATATGTAAATTGTATGGCTTTAATAGGATACTTTTTTAAAGATTGCACTAATAATTTTCTGATCTACAGCATTAGTTCTCAAAAATCTCTGTAGTTAATTCTATCTTGAAAATAGTAGCCACATTATTATAGTGTATGACAAATAGCACTGAAACCTAAACCACACATTTCAAAACACTGATTGAGCATCCGTGCATTGGGATCACTGTTTTTGTAGTCATAGGCCTGTTTTAGTGCTAACACACAATAATAATCATTATTTAACATTTACAACTTCTGAGCAACAGCCTAAGAATTATATTTTTATTCATTTTTATTATAAAAAAATAGAAAATTAAGGAACTAACTTTCAGTTTATTGTTGATTCACAGTCTGACATGAGTAGTAATCATTTTGCATGATTTCATTTTCCCCTGTGGTTTTGTTCTCAGATTCATTTTCACTTATATGGGAGAGGACTAGATATCTCACAGGGTTTTTCTGTCATTATTATTGTAAGATGTAACATTTTATATTTGGAGCTGATATAATAATCACATAATATTATAGTTAATATAACAATAGGAAATTTACATGTATAAAAATGATAAAATTATGTTTATTCCAGAGGATATTTTTTTCTTGGTTTTATACTTGACTTTGTAGGAATAGCTCTTCTCAGTTTATATTAATAAGATTGACAGTAAATGGTTTGAGTTCAGTGAGAGTTTACCAGAGTGCCAACAGATCAATTCCCTGAAGATACTTTTTAAAGTGTTCATATTTTATGGTTAAGATTCATATAGATGGGATTCTTCTAGCCAAGCACAATAGTTTTATTAATGAGTAATAAACCACATAAGTTAGTAAATTTCTGTCATTAAAAATGCCTGTATTTTCTGAGGTGTTTATGAGACAGTATAATATTCTCAGGCAGCATAACGCTTTTAGCTGTGTTATGCACATTACCTTCTATTTTTCTTGTCTATTTTCAAGAGCATCTCTTTGAACTTCAGTCCTATTTGACTCTTAACTTCTTAGTTCCTTTTTAATTTAATGTAATTTTTATATATTTGATTTTTCATATATTTTAGTCAATCAAATTTCTCCTCTCCCAACTTCTCCTAGATCTTCACTACCCTACTCATTCAACTTTATCTTTTTTTTTAAAAAAAAAAAAACCCACTAATACATCAAAACCAAAACAACGAGCAAACCAGCAAAAACAACAATACCAGAACAAAATGAAAACAAAACAAAACCCCAAGAAAATATTTAGAGTTCATTTTTATTGACCAACTACCTCTGTGTGTGGGGCCTCCATACCTACTCAATATAGTACTTGAAGTCTCAGCCAGAGCAATAAGATACTTGTAGGAGATCAAGGGGGTACAAATAGAAAAGGTATCCGTATTTCCAGATGAAAGACCGTAAAGACTCCATCAGGAAATTTCTATAGCTGAGAAACACTTTCATCAAAGTAGCAAGATTAAAAACTTAACACGCAGAAATGTAGACTTTCTATGTATAAATGACATACTCACTGAGAACGAAATCAAGGAAACAGTACAATTTAAAGCAGCCTCAAAAAAAAAAAAAATCATTAACTGTAACCAAACAACTGGAAGACTTGTGTTACAAAAACTCTAACCAGGTAAGTGAAAAAGTCGTATAACAAATACTTTAATACATTGAAAAAGAAATAGAAGAAGATGGAAAGGCCTCTAATGCTTAGTATGATTAATGTGGAAATTGCTACCCTACCAAAAAGCAATCTACAGATGTAATCCCCATCAAATTTCCAATATAAGTCTTGACAAAAATTGAAAACAAACAAACCAAAAGCTTTAACTTATTATGGAAACACACACACACACCAGATAGAAAGAAAAAAACAGTTCTGAATAATAAAAGAACTGGTGAGGGTATCGCCATCTTAGATTTCAAGTTGGACTACAGAGTATTATAATAAATACTGTGTATGATATTAGCATAAAAACAGACTTTTTGACCAATCAAGTTGAATCAAGTTGAAGACGCAGAAATAAGTACATAAGTTTATGTACACCTGATTTTTTTATAATGAAGCCAGAAATAAGCACTGGAAAAAAAGGCATCTTCAACAAATGGTGAGCCGGGCAGTGGTGGTACACGCCTTTAATCCCAGCACTCAGAAGGCAGAGGCAGGCGGATTTCTGAGTTCGAAGCCAGCCTGGTCTACAGAGTGACTTCCAGGACAGCCAGGACTGCACAGAGAAACCCTGTCTGAAAAAACCAAACCAAACCAAACCAAACCAAACAAAAACAAAAACAAAAACAGATAAACAAATGGTGCTGTCTAAAATGGATGTCTGCATGTAGAAGAAATGCAAGCTGTCCCATATTTATCACCCTGCACAGAACTCAGCTCCAAATGGGTCAAACACCTCAACATAAACCTAGATACACCGAACCTAAAGGATGAGAAAGTGTGGACTAGTCTTGAACTTACTAGCAGGAAAAGACATTGTGAGCAGGACACCAATTGTACAGGCATCAGACCACCAGTTAACACATGGGACCTCAGGACACTGAAAAGCTTCTGAGTGGCAAGGAACACCATCATTTGGACAAAATGACAGGCTACAGAATGGTTTTTTAAAAGCTTTATAAATAAAATATCTTAGAGAGCATTAGTATCTAGAATGTACAAGTAGCAACAACAATGAAGACTGAACACTTAGAAAACAAAAACCCAGTTAAGAAATCAGATACAGATTTAAACAGAGTTCCCAAAGGATGAAACAGTAATGGCTGAGAAACACTTCCGGTTTTTTTTTTTTTTTCTGATGAAAGTGCAAATGATAGAATCATTGTGGAAATTAGTGTGGAGTTTCCTTAAATAGTTATAAATTTATCTAATGCAATATCCATCTTTACCATCCTCAGGCATATACACAAAACTCTATAACTTACTACAGAGATACTTGCTCATCTGTATTCATTGATGCTCTGTTCATAACAGTCAGAAATTAGAAACAGCTTTACTGTCATCAACTGATAAACAAATAATGAAGCTGTAGAAATTTTACACAATACTATTTGACTGTTAAGAAAATGAGAAAATTTCCATAAATACATGGAATTGTAAATAATCATCCTGAGTTAGGTAACCCAGACCCTAAGAAGACAAATATTGAATGTTTTATTTTATATGTAATTGTTAACTTTTAAGCTTAAGATATGTGTGTTTCAGTTAGAATAACCAGAAAAGTTAGGTATCTAGCATGGGACCAGGGGAGAGGAGCAGTTCTTCTTTGGAAGAGTAAATAGAATATAGTATTTTACAGGGGTAAAGGGGAAACTAGAAAAGCTAGAATAAATGGGGATGAAGATGGAAGGGCAGGGTAAAGTAGTGAATATGAGAAGGAACAAATGACACTAAAAGCTTTAATACAGCCATAAGGAAATGGCTATATACCCAGAAGATGCTCCAACAAGTAATAAGGACACATGCTCCACCATGTTCATAGCAGCCTTTTTTATAATAGCCAGAAGCTGGCAAGAACCCAGATGTCCCTCAACAAAGGAATGGATACAGAAAATGTGATACATTTACACAATGGAGTACTACTCAGCTATTGAAAACAATGAATTTATGAAGTTCTTAGGCAAATGGATGGATCTGGAGGATATCATCCTGAGTGAGGTAACCCAACCACAAAAGAACTCACATGATATGCACTCACTGATAAGTGGATATTAGCCCAAAAGCTTGGAATACCCAAGATACAATTGGCAAAACATGAAACTCAAGAAGAAGGAAGACCAAAGTGTGGATACTTTCTTCCTTCTTAGAATGGGGAACAAAATACCCATGGAAGGAGTTACAGAGGCAAAGTGTGCAGCAGAGACTGAAGGAATGACCATCCAGAGATTGCCCCACCTGGGGAATCCATCCAATATACAATCATCAAACCCAGACACTGTTGTGGATGCCAACAAGTGCTTGCTAACAGGAGCTTGATTTAGCTGTCTCCTGAGAGTCTCTGTCAAGTACAGGAGTGGATGCTCACAGCCTACCATTGGACTGAGCACAGGGTCCCCAGTGAAGGAGCTAGAGAAAGGACCCAAGGATCTGAAGGGGTTTGCAGCCCCATAGGAGGAACAACAATATGAACTAACCAGAACCCCCAGAGCTCCCAGGGATTAAACCACCAACCAAAGAGCACACATGGTAGGACTCATGGTTCCAGCTGCATATGTAGCAGAGGATGGCCTAGTTGGTCATCAATGGGAGGAGAGGCCCTTGGTTCTGTGAAGGTTATATGCCCCAGTGTGGGGGAATGCCAGGGCCAGGAAGCAGGAGTGGGTGGGTTGGTGAGTAGGGGGAGGAGGGAAGGGATAGGGGTTTTCGGAGGGGAAATCAGGAAAGGGGATAACATTTGAAATGTAAATAAAGAAAATATCTAATTAAAAAAAAAAAGAAACTTCCTAAAATATATACATGCTTGAAAAGAATTTAAATGGAGTCATCATATAATTAGGATACAATGCTTCAGCTAGGCAGCTTATACCACCAAGTAAAACCTCACGTACCAGAAATAGGTGTATCTTGTTCAATTGTTGGTCAAAAGGGTCCCGTTGACTCCTCCAAACATTACAGGTTATTTCCAAAGCTAGTAGTTGCTCCCTGCAACCTGATGCTAAGGTCTTATTGCTGAAGACTACTTACACATTTCATCAAACATGGAGAAATTTGAGCCAAGAACTTGAACTAAGTAGGTCAGAAACGTTAATGGAAAACCTTAGGATGGATCTTCTAATAAAGGAACAAAGCAATAAAATGATTCCAAATGGCATATTGCTGTACCCATAGACCAAAGCGTTGTTCAACCCTATTGAAAGAAGCTTCTTTTCGCAGGAGATAATTAACACAAGTGGACAAGGTGCTAAGGGTGAGAGGCTTTGGGGCACTCACCTCTAAATGAGATCTTTATCAAACACTTCCCTCAAGGCTCAGAAATCTATGTGGAAGTGGTTGAGAGAATATAAGAACCAAAGGCTATGGAAGGCTCCAAGGACAGTCTTTCATACACAGCAGAACTGATATACAAAAGACATCACATTGTCTGACAGCATGCACACGACCTTCATAAGTTCAAACCAGATAAAGTACCAGCACAGAGATGGAAAAGTGGATTTCTTTTAGATTATGCAGAATTAACGAATATAATCTTGGTTTTTATTTATATCTTAAGTTTTAAATTACAAACTGTGAAACATCTCTTTATAACTTTGTCCATTCTTGATTTGTACATCTTGAGTAACTTCTGTTTTCCATTATTAATATAATACTTGTTAGGATAAAACAGAAATGTGCTAGTATGAATGTTTTTAAATGAATCAAAGTTACCCAGAACCTTCCTTCCATCTCTCAGCAAGAACTTGGCTATACCTGTCCTGCTACAATGTGTATGCTCATTATTGGCCATAATATTCATGAAAATCTTTGGTCTTTGACTGATGTCAGTAAGACCATACCCTAGGAAAATCTGCATGTCAGAATAGCTGCTTTAGACCAGTAGATCTCTCTCAAGTTTTAAGTAAAATACAAATCATCTGAGGCACTTGTTGAAATAGAAATTTTTATTCACCAAGGTTGCACAGAGTTCCAAGCTCTTTGTTTCTAAGAGGCTCCCTTGTGAACAGCACTCATGTCTTGGATAGACATTTGGGTTACATATATATCAAGTACTTCTTATTGAGTTTATTTCGTTTTTTTTTTTGATCTAACATTTTCATAGGGAGGACAATTGATAGCTTGCTCTCCCACTGGCTCAGGCTTAGCTAGCTTTTGCATGCAGCAGACTCACAAAAGAGAAAAATTTCTAAAGCTGGACATTCCTGAGCTCTGATCCATGGGATGTATTTTGGTGAGACTTAGGTACACAGGAATCTGCACTCCAAAGCTTTAAATGTCTATGTAGGTGTATTGACACTATAGGTTAAAAAGAATACTTTAAAATTTGAAGTTGTTCTGTGGATTCCTATTTCCTTTTGTACAAAAATTTAAAAATCAATGATACAGTGGGATTTCTGAAAGGTGATTGCTTTGGATGCTAGTATTGGGCTAATAAGGAAACCTTGTGCTGTCTCTGCATGCTTTGATTCTCTGTACCATTGCTGTGGGCAGACTGCATAATTTCTTGTAATATGTCAGTTGCAAAGTCCATGACTCCTTTTGCTACAGAATTAACCCTAAAAGATCTTAATTGCATAATTGGTTGAAAACAAAAGATGTGTAGGTATTTGAAATTCTGGTGAATGGATGATCAATATTGATTCTTTTCTTGGTGATAACCAGATTATTCATTCTATCTCTGGGAAACATTTAAATCTCTAATATTACTAGCAGTTATGTTTACCATGTGTCCCATATAAGTTCATTCCTCATATAAACATCAAATTGTCTATTACATTTTTTAAAATTAGAAATTCTGGTAACAGATGAATTATTTTTCATTTTAGTTTGACACTACAGTCTAGTGTCATTCAAAGTGATTTTTAAAAATTATATCTTTTGACTATCTAATTTATTCTTCATTTGCTAATTTCCTCTGATTTATGGATACAGGTACTATTTATGTAATACCTAATTGATTCTATACAAAATTATTTAAAATGGAATGGTTATACAGAGGTTGCATTTATTAGATAATCTTACCAGAAACAGCATGTACTCTTTTGACTACATGGCTCAGCAAACTATAATGTCAGCCAAAGTGATTTAAAAGCTTTACTTAGGATTAATCAATCATTTGCTTAAGTTTATTATCTCATTTATTTGCCAATTTGCATATGATTTTGGAATTCAGAACTATTAAGCAAACAGTAATGTACCCAGAAATGGATTATAGAATAAATTGAATTAAAACAGTGTCCTAGTTTGTTGCTATAATAAACACTATGATCAAAAGCTACTTAGGGGAAAAAGGTTTCATTTGGTTTACACTTCCAGTGTCAAAAATTCATCATCAAGTTAAGTTAAGACAGGCCTGAATCAGAAACCTGGAAGGAAATCCATAGAGAACAGTGCTCAGTACCTAGCTCTCCACTGGCTCAAGCTCAGGCTCAGGCTCAGGCTCAGGCTCAGGCTCAGGCTCAGGCTCAGGCTCAGGCTCAGGCTCAGGCTTTGTAGGTCAGACCCACCGGCTTAGTGTTAACACTGCTTCCAATGTATTGGGTTCTGTTCTAGCTGTAGCAATCAACAATGGTCCACAGATATGCCCGCAGGCCAGTCTGATTGAGACAGTTCTTCTGTTGAGTTTCTATCATTTAGGTTATGTCAGGTTGACAATAAAACAGGAAAAACATTGTAATCAAGACATCCCTAGCCAGAAGTATGAGGTAGCTGACTTTCTGAGTCTCTCTCTCTTCTCCTCTCTCCTTGAACCTCTGGCACTACTCTTCAACCTTTCCATTTTAATTTTTTATACAGGGTTTCACTCGGTAGCACAGGTTACTTTTGATTCCACAGTGTAGCCCCAGCTGGCCTTGGACATTTGATCAGATTTCAGCCTCCTACATGCTGGACCACAGGTGTATTCCATTGCGTCTAGTGACTCCCAACTTATTTAATACTTTAAAAAATACTTTTGAAGGTTCCACATCTGAGTGAGACCTTCCATTGTTGCCCTTCTGTGAATGGCTTTCTCAGTAGACTGGGACACTTGGAGGTCAGTGACCATGCTATTTTCAGCTCACCACTGTATCCCCAAAGCTAGACATCATGTGCGTTTTCATAAATACTCACTGAAACATAGTAGTAAAGTGTGTTGAAAGAGTAGATTCCACTTGGTTAGACATCAAATTCTTTTTCAGGCTTGCTTTTCTTGTGAACATTCAGGACCCTAGCTTGTATTAAAGTTAATAGTTTATAGATAGAATATAACCTTTAGTAGAAAAATCTGTTTTTACTTTTAAGTAAATTACTTAAATGTATCCAGAGTTCAAAGTTGGTATTTAATTTCTAGATTTACTCTCATACTTTTATGTTTGAACTTACATCGTCTGACAGTTTCCATTTCACAGTTAGATATTATTTTTCAAGGAAAGTCATTTTTCTTTGCCTTTTCTTCATTGGAGTTTGGTATTTTTGAAAGCATATATTTAGAACATTGACTTGTATAATTTCTTAAGAGAGAAAGTGGCATTGATCTGTTTCTTCCCTTTTGAAAATAATACTCTGTTGGTGGCTTGGACAGGTTTATGGAGAATTAAGTGGGCTTATATCTGTAGATGGACTCCTGCAGATAAAGCCACAGCCATCTTCAGCCAGGCTGCTTTTGTGTTGATGTACTGTTTTCCCCATGGGCCGATAGATGCTGTTTCTTATAAGATAAAGCCATGGCAGGGAAGGAAATTTGTTCTGTTTTGCTGCTATTTTAAGCAGTACAGAAGTGTTTGGTAGACCTAGACACTTTTCATCACAACCTCAAGTGACTGCCATTTCTCTGATATAATTTTTTGCAAAACAGTTTCAATTTCTAAGCATGCTTTCCATGTAAAATGAAACTGTTCTCTGAGGATCCTACACTATTAATATATAGTTTTAAATCTCAATCACTGGACTGTTTTCCTCCTCCCATTTAAATAATGAAAATTTAATAAAACTAATTTATTTCCTCTGTCTTCATTACTAATTTGGTTCATAGAAAAAATTCTTAACATCCTATTGTTTGTGTTTTAGAATCTTAAACTACTTTTCATTGTTTTTCTCCTGACATTGCTTATTGTTACCCCCATTTGCTGTTTTCCTTTACCCTAGAAACTAGGTTCCTTATGAGTTACATGAGATCCCCGATGCTCTCTGCCCTCCCTGCCCAATTCCAAGCCAGGGTAGGATGATTTTAGTGTATGTATAGATACATTGGCTGAGCAGTCCTGCCTACTAAGACTTATTACCCAAATTCTGAAGGGAAAAATATCTCTGGTTAGGAAGTGGTCCTTGTAGCAATTTTCATCCTTTATTCACTTTGTCCTCCTGATGAGAAGAGTGAATCTCTCAGAAGCTTCTAACTGCCATGAAATATATACCCAGCAGCCTAGTTTTAAAGGCTTTGTTGAATGTTTGTCATAGTCCACGGAGTCTATATGTCCTGTGAGGGTTTGACGGAGACTGCCTCCCTCTGAGAGATGTGGTTCCTGATATCACGTTGTTCTTTCATTGAGTTCCCCAAGTTTATGGGATTGAAGAAGTAAGTCAGAGAGTAATGCTTTGCTTAGTTATGGTGCTGAGTACAGTGCCAGGAATTTACAACAGTGAACTTTTGTTCCTTTTGTTGCAGGTCATCCTTGGGATTGTTGATGTTCATTATTTCAAAACTAGGATATGTACAGCCTCTATTACAGGAGTCAATTATAAATCCTTGGTTCTTTATTCTGTTTTATTTTCTATAATGAATTATAGTGTGAAATATATTTTTAAATACAGAAACAAAAATATGAAATAATATAGTTATACATAAGTTTCCTCCCCATTTTCTCCTCTTTATTTCCCACACTCCACAGTACTATTTTCTAGCTCTGTGTATGGAAAGGATACATAATTCACACTTATATACATTCCTTCTTCATATGATTTTTCTATCTATAGGGGCTAAACTGCCCCATTCTTTTATCACCTCTTTAAAAACATATTCTGTTGGTAGACATACCAATTCCTAATCTTGTGACAACAAATAATAATAATGGCAATAGCCCTGACCACATACCATTTTACAGACATTCTGAGCTTGTTAGAGCAAATTCTTAGAAGTAGGGTTGCTGGATCAAAGACTAAGACTTTTCACTCTAAGTTTTAAGTTAGACCATTGATTGGTGTCTTCCTTTCTCTACACATATTTCCAGAGGTTGAGTCTCAAAAGTAGGACAGGTAGGTTTTGTCAAGGATAGGGATAAGAGTGTGACAATTGTTGAAACCTATGAGGGACTCAGAATGTCAGCATTCTATGAGGGCACTGGCCTGCTTGCTCTTGCCAAAGGAGAATACCACAGCCAGTAAAATAAAGAAATAGTCTGACTCATGTTTTTGGAAGCTGGGAAGACTGACTAAGTTTTGAGAGCCACGTGAATTGAGGACATCTTGTGTTATGATGTGGCAAAAGGTTATCCACATCTCCAGAAAGCAAGATCACATGAGTGAAGATACCCAAACTTGCCCTTTTACCAAGATCCTACTCCTATGCTACTGGCATTGAATCATTTGTGAGTGATCTAACCAACTCTTAAAAGTCCCACTTTTGAATTCCATTGTTGTGCCATGACATCTCAACATGAAATTTTGGTGGCATATACAGTATCGCATACCTTCTTGGAGAACTGAAATCCTTAAGAGCACTGGTGGACTACTAATCAAAAGCAATAACTAGGACCAAAAGTCTGCATAGTACTCTCATCTCAGAAGCAGAGGTTACAGTCGGATTTAACTCAGGACACTAGTGACTGGATTAAATGGTAGATATCTCTGGTGAGGCTAACCAACAGCCTGGTCTTCAGCAAATTAACAAGTACAGTGTCTCCTTTTTTATAACCACAAGACAGTGACCATATAATTGCCCACTAATCTTCCTCCCACCTGGTTGTCATGCCATGAGAGAGATTCCTTAATCTTTAAAAACACTGAACTTGCAATTGAGTTGCATTGTTTACCTGAAAACAGACCACTTCGAAGTGAAACAGAGCTGTCTCCACTTATTAAACTTGTGATGACTTCCAACTCTCTTCATCTCTGTAGAATAAACATATGCTAAAAAACAAAGGGCAGAAGATATAGGAACCTTTACATTGTATATTCGCTATGTATTCCTTCATGCTTAAATTGTACCCTTCTTCTTCAGCCTAACAGAATAGACAAGTATGTATCTCTCTGGTTACATCTACACAAGTGGGACCATTCCCGAAATCATTCATGGGGTACAAATCAGACTCCAGTTTCCATGCTTTAGTAGAGTTGTTTGAGTGTGATTACTTATATCTTTCCTTACTAAATATTACATTATATTCACCATAAATACACACATGTGGTTTCTTTTTCTTATTAGGTTATGGATAGGTAGCATCAAGTGTTTTCTGTGCCCATGAATTGTATTTTGTAATGATAATCTCATTGTTTTTGTGAAAATTTACACCAGAAGTTTAAGAGCTTCCACGTGGGCCTACACATGGTAGCTTAGACTTTTCTTCCCAGCAGGCATAATTTTATGAGTTGGAGGCCAGTCTGCTATTCATAACAAGTTCCAGGCCAGCCATGGCTACATAGTGAGACCCTGTCTCAAAAAGTCAAAACACACACCAAAAAAGAAAGAAAAAAAAGAAAAAAGAAAAGAAAAGAAAAGCCAGGCGTAGTGGAGCACGTCTTTAATCCCAGCACTTGGGAGACAGAGGCAGGCAGATTTCTGAGTTCAAGGCCAGCCTGGTCTACAAAGTGAGTTCCAGGACAGCCAGGGCTACACAGAGAAACCCTGTCTCAAAAAACAAAAACAAAAACAAAAACAAAAAACAAAACAAAATGTCAAAACAACAACAATAACAGAACTGCCTTGTGGAAATTGAAGTGTTAATTCATATTCTTTGTATATTTTAGTTAAAACTTTTTATGTGTGACATGATTTCATATAGCTAAGCTTGCTACAATATGAAATCATTTTTTTAGAAATAAAAATAAAGCACAAAAACTCAACCTAGCATGTCTCCAGTTTAGAAGATATCCTTCATTTCTCTTCCCATTGCTGTGATTAAATTGCTCTGACCAAAAATTTAAAAAAAAAAAAAAAAAAAAAAAAGCAACCAAAACAATGAAGGTTGAATACTGTTACTGAGGCTGGCCCTGAACCCTGATCCCTCTCCCTGCACTTGCAAAGTGCTACAATGTCTGAATTTGGAATTCATATTCTTTTTGTTTTCTTTTTTTTTTAAGTAGGACTTTTTAATATTGATGTGTGTGTGTGTGTGTGTGTGTGTGTGTGTGTGTTTGGATGTGTGTGTGTTTTGTTTATCTTTGTGTGTCATCTGTGTCTCTCTCTATGTCTGCCTGTGTCTGCCTGTGTCATCAGTGCTGTCTATGTGTGTCCATGTCTGTAGAGTTCGTGTCTGTGTCTGTGATACATGAAAAGGAGTGAAGTGCCTGTTCAGACCAGAAGAGGTTGTTAGGCTCCTCTTAGCTGGAGCTATAAACAGTTGCAAGCCATCCAGTGTAGGTGTGGGGCACTGAGCTAGGGGCCTCTGCAAGAATAGTAAGTGCTTGTAACTGCTGAGTCATCTTTCCAGCACCTGGAATCCATATTCTTAACAAGAAAATTACTGCATCTCATTGCCTTGCATTTTTGCTTTTAATCCTTCTTAAGCCCCGTGAGTCTTTATAAATCTCTCTCTTCTCTGCTCTCTTCTCCTTTTCCCCATTAGGTTTTCTGGTGTTGCTGTGTTGTATGAGTTCTATTTGCTGCCTTTTATATCCCCAGCTCTTCCTGGCGCTGACTCCTGTTCTCTGTTCCTGTTCCTTATGCTTCTCTCTCCCTCCCACTCCTTGCCCTTTTGTCATTGGCAGCTACTTACCAAGTTTCTTGCTCTTTCTTTTCTCTCTGTTAGTCCAACAAAGACTGCTTAGAAAGAGCAGCAGCCTTGTCATTTGAACAAAAGATTCTGACAACCCTTTGTAGGTTAGCTATTGCTTTGCTTAGCTAAAATATGATTAGCCTCTTCATCTCTTGTTGAATATCTATATAAATGTCAGTGAGTTACATGCTGCAGTATCAGTGTCTATGACAGTGACTGCTTTTAAATTATTTTTTCCATACTGATTTCTGTCACAGAGGTCTTAATTATACAGAGATTACTGTAACATCATCCGGTTTAGTATTTATCCATTAATTTTCCATACAGTAATTTGGGAAGTAGTAATGATTGTTTAACTGAGGAGTGTGTGAATGCATATTTACACCTGACTGTTGAGACATGCATGTGTGTTTTAAACTTCAGTTTTGTGGTAATTATGTATATACTACTCTGTATATTAAAATAAAATTTTGTTAATAGAAAATGTCTTACAATCTTCTTTGTAATGATTCTCATTATTACTGGGTAGGCAGCACAAGGTCTAATCACTAAGATTCATTGAATGCACATGGGGATAGGATACTGGAAGGTTCATATTTTAGCCCAAATGAAAGTTAATTATTTATTTGGTATGTTGCTGTAATTAAGTGAGGCCTCAGATGCCTCTTCTATTTCTTATTTTTTTCTAAATTTTCACCAAGAGAGAACACCTTTAAAATGTTGTTTTATACAGCAGGCTTTCATTATAGCCCAGATATATATTTAGTAGATTTATTATGTCCTTCTGTTTCATAGTCTTACACCTTTTTCTAAACCAATGCAGTTATACTATTTACTTTTCTACTGCACAACAGAGTTACTGTCTGACTTATTAATACTGTTTTTCATTCTGCCATGTTTGCTTTGGAGGAATCTTGATTATTTTGTAACTAAAGATACCAAAGCCTGAGAAAAGTGGTTAAGATCTGATGACATTTGATGAATTGGTATGTCGCTTGCAATTGTTATTCTGCACAGCTCTCAATTTGAGAGTGACATTTTCCCCTGGGAGTGCTGGAAAAATTGTTGCAGCATCATTCCTCAGAAAAAATTATTAACTGTAATAAGTCCAAAGGACATATTTAGACAAGGGTGATAGGATGGCAATAATTGGCCTTTCTGGACAATTACTACACATTTTTATTTGTTAATTAATTTTCTACTCACCCTGGAAATAATTATATAAACAAATCCTGTGGCCCTGAACTGTAGCTCTCATGTGAAAATGACTTTATTCCTATATAATATTAAGTCTTGTTTAGTTGTATTCATTTTGCTTGGAATGAAAACAGAGCACATTTTTACTTTGCATTTAATTAAATTGGAGTACTGTATTATTATACCACATTTCAAATGTCCAGAGCATTATGTAAATAGGGATGGACACAGAATTCAGGGCAAGGTAGTTAGGGCATCTTTAGCTGAAAGACCTCTAGTAAAAATAGCTGTTCTCTGCTGTGTGGAGCTAAGGTAATTAAGGCTTAAAGAAGAATGATGACAACCTTTTGCTCAGATACCCTTTGTTTATTTTAAGCTTAATGTCTTAAGTTCAAAATAGTGAATCCTAGTCTAGAATTCTCTGTGTAACCAGAGCTGGTTTAGGGAGAACTGTGAGTGAGATAAAATTGTAGTTCCTCCTCTTCCTTGCTGAAGGAAGGCAATACATGTCATCTAGTAACATGACTGCTTATAAATTAAAAACATTGATCTTGCCTCTCCTTTGGTTTGCTTCAGATTTGTGCATTCTCTTCTTTCCTTTTTTCCAGGCAGTATACAAGAATGAATTTTGGTAACTTAAATTCAGATTGCTGATTTTAAAAAATTCTGCAATTCACACTGACAAATCACTACCCTCCCCCTTTCTTTCTTTTTTTAAAAAGATGGTGCCATAGGTATCCTTCATTAGTTCGCCCTCCCTCCCTCCCTCCCTCCTCCTCTCCTTCCTCCCTTCCTCCTTTCTTTCCTTCTTCCCATTCCTTGAAAATGTTGAATTCTACCACTGTACTATGCAATAACTCTTAAATGTATATTTCTGTTCTTTACATTTCCTAGACCCTTAAACTGCATTTCTAGCTATGATCTGGATTTTTATACTTGGCCTATAGTTGCATCTTAAACAGAATGACTTCAAAGACAAAACACACTCTCTAGTATCTCTAACCTTCCTACCTCTATTATCTACAGCCTTTGCTGTTTCCATTCATAGCAGGCTGCATAAAGTGGCATAGTTTGGAGACTTGGTTCATTTTGCTAATAGAGCCTAGTGTCTTTGCTTCATCATCTATGAATCAGACAAACAGCCACCTCAAGTCCCAGTGTTTGATTCAGTTGTTTGGTGAGTGAGGAGATATACCATGATCTCAATGGTAGTATTCATTAAGTACAAGGTCTCTCTGTGACTGTAGCCATGGTTTTGGTTCCGTATAACAAAGAAGTTTAATGAGAGCTATGTATTCGTTATGTACCTTTTCATAGCTAATAAGCAGCTGTTTTAATCTAAAATCTTAGTTTAGTTCACTAATTAATGGACTGTCAAGGTTCTATACTGACATCTGTTTTCATCTGTTACCAAAACTTTAAGCAAGAAAGAAAGGGAGTTGTGATGAAAACTTCATATCAAAACTCAATTTTTTTCCAATAGATGTGTTTAATAAAGAATCAAGACCCAAGATGCAGGATTTCAGTCTCCTCTCCTGGTAAAGAATTTATTATATAGATATGTAGATTACTGCTAAATAGCAACCAACCATATGGCTTCAGGGATAAAGGACAGCTTTTCAGGCAGAGTCAACTAACAAATATTTTTATAAGATAGCTAAGGATATACATTAAACAACATTAAATAGTTTCCCCACTAACAAAACACTTAGGTAGTGGTGTATATTTTCACTGAACATTAGCTGCTGGTATATATGTAGTTTTCTTGATTACTCTTGGAAGGCCCACATAAAATACTAGAGTTACACTTAAGTAAGTTTGCACTAAAAAGCATGCTTTTAGTACACTGGAACTAACACAAACTAAGGTATAATTTACACCTAGGAGAAATCAAAATGTCATGCTTGTTATCCATAGCTACTAGAATAATTGTATGTACATTGAGCATGCTTCTTCCATTTTATTAAATTTCCTGACTCTCTATCAAATCCTTTGGTTTATTTCTTTCCTGATTCGCTTTTCGATAGTAATGACTTCATACAACTTATCATATTGTGAATGTTTTACATGTTTTTTAATGAAAAAAATAAACTAGTCTAATTAGTTGTGTAAAACAAAATCTGTTCATTATTTCTCACAGTATAAACATGCTCATAAGGAGACACAAAACAAAGCAATTCTGTTCTCGTGTTTTGTTCGTAGTGAAGACTAATAGCTGACATACCCCAGGACAGTGGTAGAAGGGATGACAGCAGCGGATGGCTTCTCCTCAGGACGCTGCCTTCCACTGAACTTCTTTTCAGTGCAAATTTTTTAACCACCACTTCATATTAAGTTCTAAATTGTTTGGTGGCAAATGTTTCGTGCACTTTGTAGAATAGAGACGTTCAGAGAATACGTACATAAATAAAGTTTGTGCTTAGCATAACACTAGAAATTACTTCATTCTCTGACACATTATAACCTTAGAAGTACTGAAAACAAGTGGAATTCAGAATCTCTCAAAGCACTAAGATGCTTTGGTTTTAAATTTCAAAATGGGTAAGAAACCAAGAGTTTAGAATGGCTTAGGTAGGAAAACCATCTTTAGATATTTAGGTTTGTGTGACTTAAAGGGCCATGTTGACAGGAGTGTCATCTCTACTATTTGGATCCCTAAAGTCTAAAGACATTGTTTTTAACTATGTTGTTTGTGCTTAAAGAAGCACAAACATTTAAACAAAAGTGCATGTATAAAACAGAGTGTGCCATGGCCTTAGGACACTGACAACTTACTTCCCTTGGGGAACTCCTCTCGGCACTAACATGCTACAGGATCACAGGTACACAGTAAGTGAAACCTCCATGCAAGTTCCTGTTTTGCAACATTGAATTTATTTCCATTGAGTTATTTATGCAAAACTCAGTTGTTAATATCCATTGAGCATTTGCATTGATTTTTAATTGTTAAGTGCATTTAAAATGGTACTTTTATAGCATTTCTGTTATAATTTTTCAGTAAAAATTTAAGTACCTGTATTTTGTTTGAAATTTGGTACATGCTATTTTGTAGTTTATTTGCTAGGTAAAGAAAACTTTGAGCATAGGAGGTGTTTGTTACCAATTTTGCTGTCTTTGTAGGAAATCTTTGTGTTATGATAGTGTTGACATTATGCTTTGACTAATGCAGCAAATAGTTTAAAACTTCTCATTAATTAATAAGGTCTCTGGTTTGATGTGGAATGAATACTAATGGTATCTTGAAAATACCATTATCAGATACCATTGGTATCTGATAAAATTTTTTATCTTATAAAATACATTTATCTTAAAGAACAATAATAAACGTAATAGATTTTTGTTAGCTTTGTAACAAAAGACTTATTACATTTGAAGAATCATCTTTTGTATGAAAAATGATGAAGCCAAACTAACAAATAAGTTTTGCACATTTCTACATGTTGATGATTTGTTTGGGGAAATGACATGTAGTAGCAATGAAAGTCAAAGAAGCCGAGGTATTGAGAGATAAAAAAATGATAAAGCGAATGTGGTTATTCATTTAAAGCTGAAACTCGGGTCATCAGAGCAGGAATACTTTAGAGCAATGTAAAAAGGACGAATTGAGGAACAACAGTTTCAACAGATGGTTATTTAGATGTATTATTAATTACTATTAGAAAGTAATTTCTTTGTAGTGGAGGAATTATGACTAAAAAGCGGAAGGATGGGCTGTTTTGTACCATCTGAGTTTTAAATGCCAAACAGGCAGAGTGTGGAGAATCTTTGAATAGGTGGGATTCATCTGAATCCTTTAAAAGGCTTAGAAGAGGAAGAAGTGGTAGGCATAACTCAAGTCTCTAAGAAGTGGAGACCAAATGAAAAAAATGACCATATATCACACTTTAAGAAGCTTTAGCTTATCTTGTGAATTGTATTCTGTTTAGTTTTATGTCATCATGATACAAGCTAGAGTCACTTAGGAAGCAAGACTCTTAATTTAGAAATCCTTTTGTAAGATCTACCTGTAGGGATGCCTGTAGTGCATTTTCTTGATTAATGATTGGTCTGGGAAAGCCCAGCTCTGGGGGGCAGTGGCAACCCTGGGCAGATGGGCCAGGAAGGTATAAGAAACTAGGCTGAGTAAACTATGGGGAGCAAGCTAGTAAGGATCGCACTTCCATGGCCTGTTTCTGCTCTTGTCAACAGGTTCCTGCCCTGACTTTCCCCAGAGAGGAACTATGATGTAGAGCTGTAAGCTGAATAAACCCTTTTCTCCACTAAAAAAAAAAAAAAAAAAAAAAAAGAAGCTTAGAGAGTTACAAAGCAATGAAGGATTCTAGGATAGGGAGGGAAATTTGCTACATATTAAAATTAACAATTTAATTATATATGCATTATATAACTTTATACTGATTTTCTTTGATAATTTTATGCATCTACATAATAAATTCTAGTTGCTCTTAACCTCACTCTCTGCTCTCTTCCTTCCAATCCTGTCAATCCTCTCTTCTCTTTACAAGTAAGTCCCTTTTTCATATTCCTGTCTTTGTTTTTTGTCTTGTGACCCACTGAGTTCGTCTATGGCTAACTGTGCCAATGAATTTCAAACTATCGCTTGAGCTTGGTAAACTCACCATTGGTAAACAATGGCTGTCTTTGCCTCAGAATAACTTGTAGCTAATAGTTATGCAGTATCAGTTATAATTTCCTGAGTCCCTGATACATATTTGACTGATGACAGGTCCAGTCTTGTCATAACCACTGTGAGAGGATGATTTCAATGCATATGTATCTGAGTCACTGTTCTATTGCTGTGAAGAGACACCATGATCAAGGCAACTCTAATAAAAGAAAGCATTTAATTGGGGGCTTGCTTACAGTTTGAGAGGCTTAGTTTATTATCATCATGGTGGGAAGCATGGTTTCATGCATGGCACAGGAACAATAGTTGAGTTATATCCTGGATCCACAGGCTAAGAAAGAGGACTAGACCTAGCATGGGTTTTCCAACTTCCTCCAACAAGGCTACATGTACTACAAACAATGTCAACCTCTTAATGCTTCTAATCCTTTCAAACAGTTTTACTCCCTGTTGTGTGAGCATTCACATATATGAGCCTAAGGGGCCCTTCTTAATCAAACTACCACACTGCTATGCCCTTGACCTAGCATTTCACAGTCCTTCATGTCTTCCAGCTCTTACCTTTTTGGTCCCTCTTTCCATGATGTTTTCTGAGTTTTAAAGGGGGTAGTACTGCTGTCCTGTGAAGAAGTGACCACGCAGCTCTCACTTATTTACATTACCTTGAGCAGACACTAGTCACCCTATTTACATATTCTTTGCACCTTTGCCTCAATGAACCATGGCTAATAGGAGTAAGGTTTGCAGTACAGCACCAGCTTCAGTTCTCTATATCTTACATTGACAGTGTTGGATATTTTCAGCAATAGGATTTTACCCCAACCAGTTGTGGTTGTAATGAAGAGGAATAGTGAGGGCCCTGGAGACTCTATGATTCGCAACTCATTAGGTAGTACTCACACCAGGGCTGGATCTTTTTAAATAGCCGTTTGTTTTCAGGACCAGCAGCACACCACCATGTGGGACATCTCCTTTCTAAATCTTTTTTTAAGTTGTTTTTTTGAATAATGATTTTTATTAGATATTTTCTTCATTTACATTTCAAATGTTATCCCCAAAGTCCCCTATAACCTCCCCTAAACCTGCTCCCCAACCCACACACTCCCACTTCCTGGCCCTGTCGTTCCCCTGTACTGGGGCATATAATCTTTGCCAGACTAAGGGCCTCTTCTCCCATTGATGGCCTACTAAGCCATCCTCTGCCACATATTCAGCTAGAGACACAAACTCTGGGGGAGTTAGGGGGAGCGGGCGAGTACTGTTAGTTCATATTGTTGTTCCTCCTATAGAGTTGCAGACCCCTTTAGCTCCTTGGGTACTTTCTCTAGCTCCTTCATTGGGGGTCCTGTGCTCCATCCAATAGATAACTGTGAGCATCCACTTCTGTATTTGCCAGGCACTGGCAGAGCCTCACAAGAGACAGCTATATCAGGGTCTTGTCAGCAAAATCTTGTTGACATATGCAATAGTGTCTGGGTTTGGTGGTTGTTTATGGGGTGGATCCCCAGGTGGGGCAGTCTCTGGATGGCCCCTTCTTCTGTCTCAGCTCCAAACTTTGTCTGTGTAACTCCTTCCATGGGTATTTTGTTCCCCATTCTAAGGAGGAACGAAGTATCCATACTTTGGTCTTCCCTCTACTTGATTTTCTTGTGTTTTGCAAATTGTATCTTGGGTGTTCTATGTTTCTGGGCTAATATCCACTTATCAGTGAGTGATATCATGTGTGTTCTTTTGTGATTGGGTTACCTCACTCAGGATGATACCCTCCAGATCCATCCATTTGCCTAAGAATTTCATGAATTCATAGTTTTTAATTACTGAGTAGTACTCCATTGTGTAAATGTACCACATTTTCTGTATTCATTTCTCTGTTGAGGGACATCTGGGTTCTTTCCAGCTTCTGGCTATTATAAATAAGGCTGCTATAAATATAGTGGAGCATGTGTCCTTATTACAGGTTGGAACATCTTCTGGGTATATGCCCAGGAGAGGTATTGCTGGATCTTCCAGTAGTACTATGTCCAGTTTTCTGAGGAACCGCCAGACTGATTTCCAGAATGGTTGTACAAGCTTGCAATCCCACCAGCAATGGAGGAGTGTACCTCTTTCTTCACATCCTTGCCAGCATCTGCTGTCACCTGAATTTTTTATCTTAGCCATTCTGACTGGTGTGAGGTGGATCTCAAGCTTGTTTTGATTTGCATTTCTCTGATGATAATTGGATTATTCTCACGTGTTTAAACATTGCAGTGATATTCAATGTTGGCTAAGAAAATCAGACCAGGGAGGATCTGCTTGAATGTATAGAGAAGAAGCCCTAGCTCCAGGAGTCTCAGAGGGTCACCCTGGTGTTGCTTTTCTTTCTTCTTCTCCACAGACTTTTACTTTCCCTCATCCTTTTACATTAGCTAACCTTGGTGTCTAGATCAAGATGATTTTCCTCCTTTGTTTTCAGGAGGCATTTCCAGCCACACCATACTCTTTAATCACAATTCTTCCTGACAGTTTTTTGATTGGATCCAAATTTGTAGTCTGGATCCTGAGAATCTAATTTATGTGTCTGTTACAGCAGTTCTCAAACATTTTCACTCCAGAACTTTTTATACCCTGGAATTTTACTGAATATCCTAAAAAAAAATAAGTTTATATGGATTTTATTCATTCAAAATTTCCAAATTAGAAACCCAAACTGAGAAGTTTTAAATTTCAATTGACTTAAAGCAAAATTATTAAAAGCACGATATTACAACAGTATACTAAAAATAATACTTCCTGAATAAAGTCAGTGAGAAGAGATGTATTGTCCAACTTCTGCAGATATAGTCACTAATTTGGTTTTTAAGAAATGGAGCACAAGGTCCCCAGTGAAGGAGCTAGAGAAAGGACCCAAGGAGCTGAAGGGGTTTGCAGCCCCATAGGAGGAACAACAATATGAACTAACCAGTACCTCCAGAACTCCCAGGGACTAAACCACCAACCAAAGAATACACATGGTGGGACTCATGGCTCCAGCTGCATATGTAGCAGAGGATGGCCTAGTCGGTCATTAATGGGAGGAGAGGCCCTTGGTCCTATGAAGACTCTATGCCCCAGTAAAGGGGAAAGCCAGGGCAAGGAAGCAGGAGTGGGTGGGTGGGTTGAGGAACAGGGCGAGGGGGAGAGAATAGGGAGTTTTCGGAGGGGAAACCAGGAAAGGGGGATAACATTTGAAATGTAAATAAAGAAAATATTTAATAAAAAACAATAAAACAAAACAAAGAAAAAAAGAAATATTAAGGAATAGAGATTGTTGCTTCCTGATATTGTTGATGTTATTTTTATGTTTGTGTGACTATCTTCTTTTGGGTTTGTTGAAGATTACTTTCTTGCTTTTTCTAGAGAGTAGTTTCCCTCCTTGTGTTAGCGTTTTCCATCTATTATCCTTTGTAGGGATTGATTTGTGGAAAGATATTTTGTAAATTTGTTTTTGTCATGGAATATCTTGGTTTCTCCATCTATAGTAATTGAGAGTTTTGCTGGGTATGGTAGCCTGGACTGGCATCTGTATTCTCTTAGGGTCTGTATGACATCGACCAGGATCTTCTGGCATTTGTAGTCTCTGGCAAGAAGTCTGGTGTAATTCTTATAGGTCTGCCTTTATATGTTACTTGACCTTTTTACCTTACTGCTTTTAATATTCTTTCTTTGTTTTGTGTATTTTGTGTTTTGGTTATTATGTGACAGGAATAATTTCTTTTCTGGTCCAATCTATTTGGAGTTCTCTAGACTTCTTGTATGTTCATGGCCATCTCTTTCTTTAGGTTAGGGAAATTTTCTTCTATAATTTTGTTGAAGATATTTACTGGCCCTTTAAGTTGGAAACATTCATTCTCTTCTATTGTTTTAGTCAGGGTTTCTATTCCTGGATAAAACATCATGACCAAGAAGCAAGTTGAGGAGGAAAGGGTTTATTCAGCTTACACTTCCACATTGCTGTTCATCAATAAAGGAAGTGGAGACTGGAACTCAAGCAGGACAGAAAGCAGGAGCTGATGCAGAGGCTATGGAGGGATGTTCCTTACTGGCTTGCTTCCCCTGGCTTGCTCAGCCTGCTTCCTTATAGAACCAAGACTACCAGCCCAGAGATGGTCCCACCCACAAGGGGCCTTTCCCCCTTGATCACTAATTGAGAAAATGCCTTACAGCTGGATCTCATGGAGGCATTTCCTCAACTGAAGCTCCTTTCTCTGTGATAACTCCAGCTGTGTCAAGTTGACACAATACTATCCACTATTATCCTTAGGATTGGTCTTCTCATTGTGTCCTGGATTTCATGGATGTTTTGGATTAGGAGCTTTTTGCATTTTTTTTGATGGTTGTGTCACTGTTTTCTATGGCATCTTCTGCACTTGAGATTCTCTCTTCTATCTCTAGTATTCTGTTGGTGATGCTTGCATCTATGACTCCTGATCTCTTTTTTAGGTTTTCTATCTCCAGGGTTGTCTCTTTTTGTGATTTCTTTATTGATTCTATTTCCATTTTTAGATGCTGGGTAGTTTTGTTCAAGTCCACCTGTGTGGTTGTGTTTTCCTGTAATTATTTAAGGGATTTTTGTGTTTCCTCTTTAAGGGTTTCTAGTTGTTTACTTGTGTTCTTAAAATTTTTAAAGGAGTTATTTATGTCCTTCTTAAAGTCCTCTGTCATCATCATGAGATGTGGTTTTGAATCAGTCTTGCTTTTCTGGTGTGTTTGGGTATCAAGGGCTCACTGTGGTGGGAGAACTGGGTTCTGATAATGCCAAGTAGCCTTGGTTTCTGTTACTTATGTTCTTGCCCTTGCCTCTCATCATCTGGTTATCTCTGGTGTTAGTTGGTCTTGCTGTCTCTGATTGTGGCTTGTCCTTCCTGCAAGCCTGTGTGTCAGCACTCCTGGGAGACAAGATCTCTCCATGAGGAATTTGAGTATAGAGAACTGTGACACAGGGTTAACTCCGAGTGCAGACTGAAACAGGAAGGTTTCTTGTTTTCTTGGTTGTTCTTGGTTCCTGTGTCCTGATGGCTTTGGGCTGGTCCCTCTTGGGGTAGGAAATTGAGCAGAAGTGGTGGTCTTACTTGTGCTCACAGGCATGTCCACACTTCTGGAGACCAGCTCTTTCCCGGAGGTATTTGGGTGTGAAGCACTGTTTCACAGGATCAGCTCCAGTCGCCACTGCTTTGGTTTTTAAGCAATTTCTGGAATACAGTGCTTTTTTCCCCATTGTCCTGTGCTATTCAATAGATGTACAGGTAATGAATTATCCTAAAAGAAACCTCATAGGAACGTCCTGACATTCTGCTGATGGGAGAATCTAGATCCACATATGATTAATGTGTCACTGGTGTAGTTTTTATCATTAGTGAGGTATCCTGGACGTGACTGCATCCAACTTAATTTTAACATATATTATTTAAGACATAAATTACATCTTTAAGTTAAGTGTGAGATGGGAAATATTTTTTTCTAAGTACATTTTGTAGAAGATAATTGAGACTTGAGGTTTTATTGTCAGCATTTGAACGCACAATTTGGGAGACGCACTAATATATTTAGTAATATATTTTACCTTAAAAATCTAGGCTCGAGCCGGGTGTGGTGGCACACGCCTTTAATCCCAGAACTCAGGAGGCAGAGGCAGGCAGATTTCTGAGTCCAGGCCAGCCTGGTCTACAAATTGAGTTCTAGGACAGCCAGGGCTCTACAGAGAAACCCTGTCTCGAAAAACAAAAACAAACAAACAAACAAAAATCTAGGCTCTACCTTTATTTTCAAGAGAAGCAAAAGTGATCTCCTGGCAACTTGACTAGACAAGATAGACTTACAATCCTTTAAACATGGAGTATACATGTTCCAGCAGCTCAGGTCTAGGGATTTCTAATACTGACAGTGTGTTCATATGAATAGAGGCTGTGGAAATAAGCCAAAGAAATCAGCCCCGGCCTTGTTAACCTCCTCTTTTAAAATGCTGTGGAAGATCAGCTATAGCTGCTGGATGGGTTATTTAGTAGAGTTGGTTCTTTTATAGGTTACTATACTGAGTCAGCAAGTCTAGTTTTCATACGAAGCAGTGGCATTCACTCCCCGAGAATATTTCACAATCGCCGTTTGATATACATTGTCACCAGTGTATTACATTGAGGTTTGTGTTTTGTATGTTTTGTAATTTTACAAAGGTGGCATTGTTTAGACATTTTAGATTGACCCAATTCTCTATATTGATGCCCTATGGCATTTATTAATTGAGTATTACCTATATTTTTTTAATACGGTCATATAAAATATTTTAGGACTCAGTGGATTCAGAAGGTTAAACAGTTTGTCTTTGTCTTGAAAAACTTTCATCTTAAACATTACATTTGTGGTGTTTTCAACTCTGGTTGTCCATTAGCCTTGCACAAAGAAGTTAAAAATAAACAAAAAGAAAACCCACTTTACACAACACAAAATAATGCCATGACCTGAGACTAACAGTTAAATAACTTGGCCAGTGTTTCTGATGCGTGGCCAGAATTGGAAGTCTCAATGTAGAACTCTTTGCGTACTCTGTTCTCCTCTAATCCTGGCCATCAAGTGTAGCTGTAGCAGCCCTCCAGGAGAAGCTGTTCACACTGTACCTGTGTGCAAGGCATTTCTCCAGGAGTGAGCAGAGCTGCCAGCAGCTGGTGATCTGTAATGTAAATGCAGCTTCAGTGATCACTGATACGGAAATAGTAGTACCCGTATATGAATTTCTCCCAGTTCCAAAATACAAGACAGCTCTGAGCGTCGGTCTTCCTTAAATCGATGAGATGTACGTAACAGCACACCTTGGGGATGGAAGAAAGGTCTGCTTGTTACAGTAGGTAAATATTCAGATAGCCTAGGGAATAGTGGGACTTGTATATGACATTACATTTTGCCTTGGGTTTTAGAACTAAAATAATGTGAGGTCAGGTATAGCAGAAGGACATTTTTACCATTTCTGATTAAAGAACTGTTACAATGAACATAGCTTCTTAAAACAGAACAGGGAAAATAAAAATGCTCATGAGTATGTAAAGAAATGCCTTATTAAATAACACAGAATAACGAATACATGCTGTACCTATTCTATCTCTTTATAACATGACCAACATATATTACTGACTGCTTAATTTTAGTACATGTTAATTAATTTTCATTGATGTAAAATGAGTGAGCTTTAACACTTTGGTTTCCAACCTGTTTGTGAGACTAAGAGGAACTGTGACTCTGGGCTCTCAGCACCATTGTGTATGCTTTTATTGTGGTGAATATCAAAGCAGCAGTTAATTATAGTACTAGCATTTCTGTTCTTCACCTCATTATCTCTGTCTTGCACTATTATTTTCTGTTGCTGCTGGCTATACAGCATCAGGCCTGGCACCAGTGAGGTGTGAACACAATGCCAGCACTGCATTCAGCGCAAGAATAGAAAGGCAGATGGCAGATTGTACTATTTATAGTTGGAGCCAATCTGCCTGAGGTGAGCCCTGCTGAAATTTTTTTTTATCAGAAATGTTTTCATATATTAAAGGGATAAGGAAATGAGGCAAGGAAAAAAGCTTTAGACCTCTGGACTCTGAGAGTAAAAATTTCACTATAGACCACAAAGCAACTACAAGTATTGATTAAGCATTTTTAATCTGGAAATTTACATATTTTTCTTTATATTCTCTAAGTAAAGCCATCAGGCCTGCAGCATCCTTCATGGCAGAACATAAGGAGTTTATTGTTCTGGGATGTTATGTTGCCATAGCAACAGATGCAGTAAGAATTTTAATTATTGGGAACAAAATGAGACTATAATAACTAATTATTTAAGACCATTGACTATATCATGTAGACTCAGACTAGTTTTTAATTTCTTGCTTGTCACTTCTTGGCTGCCTGTGATGAACACAAAATCGCTCTACTTCATATTTGATTCTTCATTTTTAAAAGAATATATTATTGAAAACTATGGTATCAATTAGTATATTGATATAGACTACACTGAAACTGCATTAATTATCTAAACTTTTTTATTCATTAGATACCTTGATTAAAAACTGATTCTGTCTCAAGAATTACAGTAACTGGGTAATTAAAATGCTCCAGTAATGAACTAAGGTGGCCCAGATAATCTGATATGCAGTCACCAATATAGAATAGCAGTAAAGAAAACTTATGTTTTATTCATAATGAAACTGTAATATAGGCCTAAGAAATTAATTTTATTCAATCATAGTAATAATATAAAATATTTTGATTGGATTTATTGGAACTTAGCAGATTGCTTAGTCATATTCTAAAATATGCCACAACTTCTGTTCACTTGAAGTCATGATTAAATGTCTGTCATTTGAATTTGTTGGTTTTATTTAGAGGGTAAGCAGATTTTGATTTCCACTTCTTATACTTCGATAGTTTCGAGAAAGTTTATGGGAAGCCGGGTTTATAATGAGATAGCTACAGTCTCAGCTTCTTGCTCTATTAGCTTCACGTTCATAGTTAAGTAAAGCTATTGGTAGTAGTGACTTGGTTAGACACAGCTGGTCATTCCCAAAGCATCTTCAAATGGAAAGCTAGGGGTTTTAAAATGAACCAATTTTAAAAAATGAAGAAAATTAGGGGGTGGTCGCTTATAATAATTGAAGCTAAAAGGCAGGTGGAGAAAACCCATCTGTTTGCTGAGGAAGATGGGAAAACTATCATCACATAATACTCAAACATTAAATACTAATGCAGCTCCTCCTACTCCTCCTCCTCCCACCCCAGGTCTGTACATGTTCTCTCATACACACTCAAGCGTGTGTGCACAGTATGTGGATGAAATGCGCTGACAGTTGATGCTTGCCCCAATCGCTCCCTATCTTGCTCTTTGAAACAAGTCTTTCACTGCACTGAGAACTCTCTGATTGGACTAGACAGGCTGATCCACCCATCCCCTCAGTTCAGTAATTATGGGCAAGTGCTGCCTGGCTCAGCATTGTGTGTGTGTGCTAGTGTGTGCTCAGGTCTTTATGCTTGTGTAGCCAGCAGTTCACTGACAGCTGTCTCTCACAACAAGCAATGGCAATAACCAGCATCCACTTTAAGGGGAAGTAAATGGCTTCACGAGGAGGAAAAGAGCACCTCCTCCTTCCCACTTGTGCCTACGTGTTTTGTAAGCCCTCTCATTGCAAAGACGTTCAGTGTTCTTCTCCCACACCCTTCCCCTCAGTTAGGACCTAAGGAGATTTCTAGTCTTTAGGGGAACAGATTTGTTCCAATTTTGAGTTTTCTGTTCTGATTGTGTTTATTTTTTCTGATCTTCATAACAGAGAATTAAAAGGTGGACTTTTTTCTTCTTTTCTTTGAGGGAGGGGGGAGTCACAAAGGTAGGGCAGACTAGGGATGACTAGGAAGTGAATGGGATTGCGGTGTATTGTGTGAAATTCCCAAATAATCAATAAAAGTATGACTAAAAAGAGACAATGAGTTACGTGGGGTTATTTAGGAATGAAAAACAGTTCATTCTTGTTCTATATAGGTAAGCAATGGGAAAAATTAGGTATTTTCTTGTGAATTTTAGTAATATAAAAGTGAAGAGACCTGAAATTAAAAAGATTAAAGTAAAACATTATTTCTGTAACTCACAAGTGATTATCAGAATCATATCTGAAAATTTTGACCAGAACTCAACAACACACAGTTCTCTTAAGAAAAAGAAGTATGCATATAACCTGAAGGTGCAAAGTCAAAATTCTTACCTTATGCCAGTGTGGAAACATTTAGTGGATACAGGTGTTCTAGTGAACTCTCTGGTCCTGACATTAGATAATAGGAAGGTAAGTAGCAATCTCTTTCTTGATTATCATTCCTAATTGAAGTATATCTTTTACTTATAGTTTGAAAGATATGTGAACTTGCTTCCTATTTAGAGTTTTCATTTTCCTTTCACATGAATTTAAACATTGATTAATTCTGATATTCACAATTGTATTTCATTAAATTGTAAGCCATTTAAAACATACAAAGAAACATATACATATAGTTGGGGTTCATTTTGTCTAGAAAAGTCAGTTACATTTAACTCTGTTGGCAACCTAGATGTTTAGGGAGGAGACAACAGCCAGGACCCTGCCCTTCGAGGAAGGCATTAAACTGACTGCCTATTCCTTGTTGGCACCATCCAAATTACTCTCAATGAATAAAGCCCAACCTATAAAAGGTTTAAAAAAAAAAAAGTCCTTCGATTGATCCTAGGGCCTTATATGTGCTAGGTAAGAGCGCTACCGCTGTAATACATCCACAGCCCTAGCATGTCTTCACGGAACACATTCCAATTTTTATGTATTACATCAGATTTCATTTGGTTGTTATAATGTTGTTATGATTGAAAGTTTTTTATGGTTGCTGAGTCTTTGGTGAAGTGATAGGACTCATTTTGTTTTTATACATTAGGACTTTGAAGTGTTACTTTCCTGAGAGGAACGTATAGCATTTACTAAAATCAAAGCCCAGAAACTGACTACTATTATTAAATTTATTCTATTAGAACTAGAATTTTAAAAATTAATATTAGCATTTCTTCTCAAGGAATATTATATTTGCCATACCTTTCTTTCATTGTACATGACAAAATTCAAATGAATCAAGTAAAAATTTACTGAAAGCCTAATGAAATGTGAAGTTATATAAATTTAGTAACATATCCTGAGGTTGTTTTGTTTGGTTTTTTGTTTGTTTGCTTGCTTTTTGTTTTTAAATCCATCTCTGTGCCTCAGGATACTACTATTGTTCAGGAACTTAGCAAGGGTAGATTATTGTGGCCCATGAGCCCTGTGTGCGCTGTGCATTGTAAGGTACTGAGTCAGCAGTGATTGCTTACGGCCTGAGTTTCAGGCGTTCCATGGTAGGCAGCCTGCCAAGTGTCCAGCTGCGGGCTTGGTTTGGCAGAGGGAGTGTCTGTGCAGTCTGTAGTCAGTCCTGTAGGAGGACAGTAACAAAGGCAGCTGCTGGGCTTTAGGTGCTCCCGGCCCTTTGTAGAATTAAGTCTTCCATGGGAACATCTTGGCTATGTATATATATATATATATATGTGTGTGTGTGTGTGTGTGTGTGTGTGTGTGTATGTATATATATTGACGAATGTATAGATTTCTATTTCCCAGTGTCTTCAATCTTTCTTCTTCAGGAAAGTCTTATTTTCCTTATTTAGGGAAAATAATTACATTTGCAATACATTCAATTCCTAAAAGATTAAGGATTAATTCCAAAGGAAAAATTCATTATGGTTATGAATAGTGCTTGGTTGCAAACTTTACAGCACCTTTAAAAATTGCTTCTTAGGGAAAAAATACAAATTTATTCTTGTATGAGTTGAGGTCACAGTGTGTGCATTTGTGTGTATGTGTGTGTGTGTGTGTGTGTTTAAAATATTGAAGATATGGAGGGGATAGACAAGAATGGCAAAATTATAAGAGAGAAAAACCTCCATGCTTTCTGTGAAATTGTAAAAGACTGAGAGTGATTAAGTAGAAAAATAGATATTTTTCTTTTATTTGTATTTATTATGTCATTTCTTATGTCTAAAAATAGATTTTCAGTGATAGTACTATTAGAAAGTTACTACACAGATTGTTGCTTTTCAGTAATAACCCAAGTCACTATTTAGAGGATAAAAATCTATATTTTGGGAACGGATGTACTATGTTGCAATAAGATATTTTATAGGCACTTTAATTTTCTAACACTTTTTCAGGAAAAGCATTCTTTAGGAAAAGGCAAAGTCTGTGTATGATGCTGATATTCGTCTTTCATCACAGATTTAAAAAATATTTTTCTTTAATTACAGTAAATAATATATTGAGATAAAGTTTATTTTACATTCTAAAGTGATTTTATTTGGAAATGTATGAAACTAATTTTAAAACCGAAGAGATTTTTAAGTTGCTCAGTGTGCATAGATCTTGTAACTTTCTATTGTAACTTCTAAGGCTTTTCTTTGGCTTACGAGGCTATCAATCCATTCATTGGTTCTTTGCAATAGTGCTTCTCGCTCTCCCTCAGTAACTATAGTTTCATAAATGCCTTTCCAGCTGAACTTTTGTATTTTGTCAGGTTTTCAACAACTTAGAAGAGGTTTCAATTAAAAATAGATTATAAACTTACATGTGGGTGGCAGTTGAGTGAGTTGGTATGACAGCTCATATTAAGAGGTTGGATCAAGTGCAGAGTAGCTTAACAAAATTTGAGAACTATAGTGCTACATTAGTCCGAATGACTGTGGTCCTTTAACATGTGCTGGATGCTAAGGAGAGCACCTTCTTCTTAGAGAACACATTCTATCTGGGCAAAATGGTGAAGGTTGGACCTATTAATTTACTGCTACTAAGAACCTCCCTTCCTAAAAAATACCTCCTTTGCTATTTGTGGTTCTGGGCAAAAGATCTTAAGGACCCCGAGGCTTGTTTGTCTCCCCCCACCTTGCCAGTCCCCAGAGAAGACGCTTGGTTAGCACTACAGAACACCAATCTCATTCTTACATTTTCTGCATATTAAAGAAAATTAAGAATTCTCCTTTTATAGAATTTGAAAGTCTTTACCATTTTTATATTCTGCATTTTTATGGAGCTATAGATGAGTAAGAACTAGATCTATGTGTAAAGTGTTTAGTATTCTGCTATTAGTAGACTATTGGGCATTAACTTAGATATTGAATAGAGGGAAAACATCACTTTAACTGGTTTTAGTTTTTGTTTTGATTTGATTTCTTCATGTTTTGCTCAGATTGGTCCTAAATGCTTATATTCCAGCAATCCTCCTGCATCAGCCTTTAAAGGGCTGAGACTTTAGGTTTGCACTGACATCTCTAGCTTAAGAGGTCTCATTTTTCAATATGCTATCCATTTCACAACCCTGGAAACAGAAAATGGGAGAAATGAACAAAAAGAAATGTTGCCAGCTCTAGTTGTTAATGTTTAAATGGCACGTGAAGCTGTATCTGTATTCAGAGTCTTCTGGAATGTTTCAATAGTTACGTGCAGTGAGTAATGTTCAAATCAAGATGAGCATATCTACTTCCCTCAATAATCATCCCTTCTTCATAGTGAAAATATTCAAATTTATTTCTTTTAATTTTCAAAAATAACTAATAAAAATTATTGCCAGCATCTATAGTTGCCTTATGGATAAAATAATACTAGTACTCTGCCTGCTTTCTCTGTAATTCAGGATTTATTGACCAGTCTTTCTTGTCTAACCCTTTAGTGCTCTCCCCAGCCTCTGGGAACTTACTTTTCACTTGTGTGATAGCATCACTTTTAGATGCCCCTGATGAGGCAGGACAGAACTAGGGGTTTTGTGCTTGAATTATTTTACTTAACTACACATACTGTTAGTGTTTTAAATATATAATACCTACAATAAAATTTCTTTCAAGGAAGTTCTTCCACAATAATGCAGTAATTTCTCGTACCACATACTCAGTATCATTAATAATTACTCACCCACCCAGTTACTCCTTTCTATAACTAGTCTGCTAAAATTGTTCCCAGAACAATCTCTATCGTACTATGTAATTTTCTTGATTGGTTAGAAGAAAACTTGAAATTCCTTGAATAGTCTGATGGCCTCTGTCATCTACTCTGAGCCAGCTCTCCCATCTTTTCCATACTGCCTCTTCCTCACGAATGTATAGTGGAACAATGTCTGTATTAACCTTTGAGAAAGACAGTTATTTATTTGTGTTGGCTATTCTATTTGAAATTCACACTTCTGTTATTAACACTATATCCACTCCTAATGCCCTAGTCAAACGTCAAGTCTCTAAACCGTGTGGTTATCAATCTGAAAGTAAGATTTCAGGGTTTGGTTTCTTTGTAACTTTTCCACAGTAGCAGCTAACTGCATTTTCACCAGGGTTCCCTTTGCATCTACCCTTTATCTTTCTGCCACATTAAGAACTAGTTAAACACATGGGACTAAAAAAATTGCATAGTGGTTAAAAACACTTAGTCCTGGTGCAGAGGACCCAGGTTCAGTTCCCCCATCCACATGGGCACTCTGAACTCTCTAACTCTAACTCCAGTCCCAGGGAATCTGACACTGCTGCAGACTTCGGGCATACATGTGTTTCATGCAGACAAATATGCAAATAAAATAAAAATAAGTGACTCTTAAAAAATAGTCATGAGATTTTTCCCTTAACATCTTCCCTATATTGTATATAGTTTGTGCTCTGTAAATGTGTACCGAATTGAACTTAAAACTTTCAAGTATAGCCGCACGGACACACCACTCACACAGAGACATTTGTATTCTATTCCTAGTGCTACCATTTACTCTTAGAATTTCATCTTGACATTTAATTTTTCTATGACTTAGTGGGTGTTTTACTTACAAAGTGGGTGTAATGATATTTCACTCTAAATTATAAAATTATTGTGTTATTTGCTGAAGAACTTCTTTGAACTCTTTGAGATGAAAATGGTCATATTTATAGAAAAATGATGAGATTTTGGCTCTGAAACATGAAAAATTGTTCCTCTTGGGTACAATTAAAGATAATTTTGTTTAAATGCCAAGTGGCCAGAAATTATATTATCAGTTATGGTACACGTGTATATTAATAGATGTGTGTATAGTGCTTGAAGCTTGTAAACATATTTTCTAAGGTTGGAGTAGGTCATGGCATATATTTTTAGTAAAATTTAAAAGACCAAAAATTGTAATGTAAAAACGAATTACATTGGTGCAGTCACTGAGAGTCTGAGCTTGAGATATTGTTTACTAGGTTTGCTCTTGCTCCAGTTTTGTGACCATAGATGGTCATTTAATCTTTTAATGTTTTTTTCTCCATTTGTATAAATCCAAATAGTAGGATTCCTATATACAGGATACTTTTTAAGAATAATGTGTTTCAGATGAGATAAAATAATGATATATTAGTTCTTATGCCAACATCTCTTTGGAGAAATTCTGTATGTTTAGGCTTAATCAAAAGTCAAATCTAGTAATTAATAATTTAGCTTTAGGTAAACCTGAAATTTTTAATACTATTTTTTAAAAATTTAAAATAAAAGAATTTATACAAGGTATTCAGATAACTGTTCCTCCTCCCCCAACACCTCTCTCCCTCCTCCCAGCTCACTCAACTCCATGCTTTGCCTTCTTCTCTCCCTCGCCCTGTCAAGTGCAACAAATATGTGTAAATATACACAAACCCACACATGCACAAAACCCGTGAAAACTCAAAACTGGAAACCATAACACATAATCAAAAGACCACTAAGGCAAAAATGGCCAAATAAAGCAATATGAGACAAAAGTCTACAAAAATATTATTGATTTTATTTTGTGTTGGCCATCTACTGCTGGGCAAGGTGCCTGCCCTCAAGTGTGGTTAATATGCCCAGTGACACTCCATTAGAGAAAACTAATACTTTATTGGCATGTTGACTGGAGATAGTTTCTTGGTTAGGGATGTGAGCTTGTGTCTGCTTCGCATTTCCAGTGCTGGGACCTGTCTGGCTTGAACCTATGAAGGTCCTGTGCACGCCGCCTGTCTTTGTAAGGTTTATGTGCATATCAGTCCTTTTGTGTTAGGACCACACTGTTGGTTTTGGTGTCATCCATCCCCTCTAGCTCTTTAGACTCTTTCTGACTCCTATTCTGAATAGCTCCCTGGTCACTAAGGGGAGAGAGAGGTTTGATAAAAATATCTGTTTATGACAGAGTGTATTTTACTCTCTGCACATTCTTCAGTTGTGGGTCACTGTGTTAATTCCCATATACTGAAAGAGTAAGCTTCTGTTTAGCAGAATGCAATAGGAGTCACTTTACTGATATGTTCCCTTGGCAGAACAGTAGTTTTAGTTTTAGTTTTCCCCATGGCCCATGACCTATCCAGTCCCTGGTCATTGGGCACTGAAGCAGTATCAGACAAAGGTTCCATAAGTGGAGTAGACTGTAAATACAATCAGATAGCTTGGAATTGGCTACTCCTATAATATTTGTGCCATTATTGTACTACCAAGTCATGCAGGCAGGTCACTATTGTAGATCACAGGTTTTGTGACTTGTAACATTAAGCTTTAATTCCCACCATTTATAATGCTACATATAAAATTTTGTAGAAGTTATCTAATTGCTTTCTAGACTCCATTGGATTTTTTATTTTTAATTAAATCACATAGTACATATATAATATCTAATCTAATCTTGGTACATGTTAATGTTTAATGCTTATTAGTGATTTATTATACTTAGGATGTCATGTCATTACTTCACATAGGCCTATTCAATTCTATGTAATATTTTAGTATCAAAGAATGATGTTTTAATAAACAGGGATTTTATTATACAGATTTATTCATTGAGACTTGTCTCTCTAGCTCTGCATTTATATTAGTTGTAGTTTCCTGCAGTGGTCTTTGTGTGTTGCAGAGAGAAGTTCCTTGATGAGGGATGAGAATTACCCTTTCCTGTGAATATGACATACATTTAAAGCAGTGGTTCTCAGTCTTCCTAGTTCTGTGCGAATCTTTAATACATATTTAATAATACTTCATATTGTAGTTACCCCAATCATAAAATTATTTTTGTTGCTACTTTATAATTGTAATTTTTTTTTACTGTTGGGAATCACAATGTAAATGTAAAAGGATATCTGATATGCAAACCCTGTGAAAAGGTTTTGGCCCCCCCCAAAGGGGTTGTGACCCACAGGTTGAGAACCACTGTTTTAAATTGATGTTAAGGATTATACCGGTTTAGTAAAGTTGTGGTTGTAGATTCTCCTCCAAGATCCACGATTTCACTAGCATTGAGTAGTTGGCTAGATTTCCTGTACCAAACATGAATTTCCTCTTGTTGAGTAAGTCTTAAGTCTGATTAGAGTTGTTGTACCATTGAGGTGAGCATGTGTCTGCTACACCCTTAGGATAATCATGTAATGGTGGTCGTTGTGATTCACAGGCAACATAGCTGAGTAGGACTATTGGTTCTCTCCTTTGGATGCTTGTATGGTGCCTTCTAGTACCATGAAATCTGATTGTCTGGAAAGAGGCTTTCAGATCAGATTCAGGTCAGGTTCTCTGGGACCCTTCTTTCAAGTTTACACAGCCTTTTTCAGTGGTGTTGCATATCTTTACTCAGGGCCTCGTGTCTGCCCAATAAGCACTTTACCCACTGAACCACCTTCTAGACAACTTTACACTTTAGCTTTGTTACTAGTTTAAAACTCCACTACCACTGCTGCCACCGCCACCGCCGCCGCCTTTCCTCTCCTCCTCCTCCTCTTCCTCTTCTTCCTCCTCCTCCTCCTCCTCCTCCTCCACCACCACCACCACCACCACCACCACCACCACCACCACCACTACTTTCTTGGTATTGTTTTTCTTATCTCTTTGATGAAATATCTGACAGAAAGCCGCTTAAGCCTCAGCGAGGAACAATTTGGTTTTGCTCACAGTTGGAAAGGCTGTATCCCATCATGGAGGATGAAGAAAATTGTGGTTTAGTGTGAGGCTGGTTGCTTACATTGGGTAGATAAGAAGTCAAAGCGAATGCTGGCTCTCAGATGGCTTTCTTCTGCTATTCATTCTGTATTCCCAGTTCATAGGGGTAGTGCTACACACTTCATGGTAGATTTTCTTTCATCAGTTTATCCTCGTTGGAAACATCTTTACAGACATATTCAAAGAACCTCACCAGAGGGCCTCAATAAGGTCTAAGATATTCTTGCTCCTATTGAATTAAGTTGATATTAAAAAGTATTTCACCACAGGATTTTCTTAAGTTCTTATTTTTAGTATAGTGATTTAAAAAGAAATTCATTATACATCTTGTTAGAAGCAATTTTTTTTTTGTATCTGGTAAGTGGAAGACAATAGTAGTTGTCTCTTCATTTTTTTCCTGCCATTTAGCATCCAGTAACTCAGTGAATACAAACATTTATTATTTTTAGGCTAGTCGATGAAGTGGGAAAAGTGAGTATTTCTTCTAGCAGACATCTTCTCTAACTTTTTGAGAATGTAAATTGAATTTAATCATAAATTCTTTCAGGGCTGAGGAATTTGTTCATGGAGTTTTTATGTATATTAGTATTAATATTTAAGCTTCCCTCATATGTGTTATTGCTGTTACATTCAGAAAGAAATGCAGTTAATTGATGGTCTCTTAGTCATTGGTGATTATAAGATGCAGCTATGTTATATAATGATCTCTATGTATGTCCTTTCAGCAACTGTGATTTGATACTGGATTCAGTGTCCTGTTTTCTTACACATTTTGTTCTAGTTCCTTTCATGAACATCAAATGTACAAGTAAGACCCCAAACCCCGTCTGAATTGGAAGTGAAAAGCATGTTAAATTTGTCACTGTATTTGCTGACTTGGTGTGGGGCTCCCCTGCGTGGGAAGTTACCCTTTAGAAGCAACTCCAGTGGATCTGTTTCTAGGTAGTGTCACATAGGTTTACAGTAGAATCTCCATGGAAACCTTTTAGATTGAAGGTATTTAAGTCAAAGAATGATCTACAGAGTAAGATGAAATAATTTAAGATTCTTCTTATAAATTCTTTGTATATCATTGGTTTACCTTCTTAATTAAATCTTGAAAAAAACAAAGACCAAAACTAAAACAAAAACAAAAACAACCACAGAATGTAATATTTATAGTTTTGAGACACTAAAAACACTAGACCACCAACACTAGACCACTCCTTAGGTAATCCAGTATGGTGGAGTAGTATAATGAGGGATACATAATAATGAAACAAACTCCTGCCGTTACTACCACCTCACCAAACAAATACCTTGAATTATTTTTTAAAGAAAAATTTTTATTACTTTTTTTTTTTACAGTCAACCATCACCCACCTCCTGGTCCACCCTCTTTTAAACATGTAACTAGATAGAGAGCACTTTAACAGCAAAGTGCTCTATTGTCCTTACTTTAAAAGTCTTCAACCATGAAAAGAAAAAACCAACATGAAGAAATTCTGTATTTGTTTGCATGTGGCCCTATCATAGTAACTGCTTAGTCTAAAGATAATACAATAATAATGTGATTTCCCCATAGAAGTTTACAAATGAAATTATTCTGTGGTTTCTAGAATGGTAAAATACCTATTTTTAATATGTTTCTGAGATGTACTATTCATTTCCTTGTAAATTTTCAGAGGGCTTCTGTATGCCAGCAATTTTCCAGTATTCCAGTCCTTGGCTAGGTCTTGCCTATTTTGCTTAACTGATTCTTCTTTGTTGGAAGACGTTACTATGCAGGAGCTTCAGATCCTGTCTCTTTGCCACATTGCAGATTTTTCCATTTTCCATTCAGTAATCACTTGGTGTGATTTCAGCTGTGTATATTCTAGTAACACTAAAGGTACTCCTGAATAGCTAATCAGCGGATTCTAGTCTTAGGTAGCGATGCTCCAAAGCATTTTTAAAAATAGTTAAAAACTATCATTTTTACTTAAATTGAAAAGGCATTCTCGGGGCTGGAGAGATGGCTCAGCAGTTAAGAGCACTGACTGCTCTTCCAAAGATCCTGAATTCAAATCCCAGCAACCACATGGTGACTCACAACCATCTGTAATGGGATCTGATGCCTTCTTCTGATGTGTCTGAAGACAGCTACAGTGTACCTATATATAATATATAAATAAATCTGAAAAAAAGAAAGTTAAAAAAAAGGCATTCTCACAACTCTAGATTTCTTAACTACCATGTGAATATCCCATCAAGATTTAATAATCAAATGTCTGATACCTGAAGTTGTACATAGAGGTAGACATACAAATATGTGATGCCATCTTCATAGATCTAAAACACTATCCTTGAGTTCAGTGTGAACATTTAAGTGGAATCCAGAAGACAAGATCACTGGTCTCCAGGCTGTTACGGTCAACTTCAGCACAGTAATAAGGCTGAAGACTGCTCTATGGAGAGCTTATGCTGATATTTTAAAAGTTTGTGTTCTGCTCTTCTAAGGCAGGATGGAAGAACTTCAGTGTACTAAGTAATTATCAGAATGAAATAGAAGCAGGCTTATCACCTCAAAGTGGACTATTATTTTAACTGTTCCTATTTTCTTAATAATGAAAATTATAGAAAATAAAATCCAACAATTTTCTCAGCTTTTCAAGGATAGGAAGAGTGGTTTCTGTAGATACTTGAAAGATAGAATACAAAAGCCCTGAAGGAGGCAGCTGGGTTTTAAATATTGAGATGTGATCCTGCATAAGTGTATAAACATTTCTGATTAATAAAGGACACTTTGAATCTGTATGAAGGGGATTTCCATCCCAGGCTCCAGTGCAGAGGTGTGCACAGATGAAGTGAAAGCCGTTGGTGATAGCTCTTGAGGTCTCAAGGAGTGAAACGAGTTGAGACCAGAACTGTTGAAAAGCCAGGCCAACCTGTTCCTGGATCCCTCAAACTAAGAACAATTGTAGAAGCTTAGGTTTCCTATAAATAGTGTAGGTGGATTAGCTTTAGCTTTAAATAGGTCAGAGGCATTCTAGTCTGAAATGCTCACGAGAAAAAGTAGCTGGAAGTCTCTATTTTAGTTTATAATCCTTTCTTTAGCCTTTTCCTCTTAGTTTAATTTTAATTTATAATTACACATTTAATTTAAATAGAATTATTGGGGGAAATCTTTTTGTTGACACTGTTATTACTATTCCCTTCATAGATAAATCTTTAAAATAGTTTAAAATCTTTCAGGCCACTAATCTCTTCATTTTTAAGACATTAATCTAATTGTGTTTATCAATAATTTCAAAAACTATTTATAACTCTTAACATCTGAAGACCAAGTCAGTAATGTGACATACATATTACCTGACAGTAATTATTGGTATTTGTTCTCAATTTGGTGATTTCTTTGTGCATCTTATATCGTTCTTTTTAAGTTGCATTAAGTGCCTTGTAGTTAACATTTTCAACAAATTACAAAAAATTTGAAACTCACTTTGAACCTGGAGTTCATTGATTTGAGCAAGGCTATCTGAGTAATGAGCTTCTGACTAGTTGCTTACTGTGTGCTAGGATTAGAAGCATGTGATAGTATGCCTAGCTTTTATGTGGGTGCTAGAGGTACAAACTCAGGTCCCCATGCTTGCGCAGCAAATGCTTTATGGATCGAGTCATCTCCATAGTCTTAGAGCTTTGTTCTTGCTAAGCTAATTGACATTTAAGTGTAATTGACACTTAAATCATTGTAATGGTAACACTAGTTAAAACCTATCCCACTAGGCTGTAGAAATGGCTCAGCTGTTAATGGTGAGGCTCACAACTGGAAATATAAAAAACCTGTTTATCTGCAGTTACACATCTCTCCTACAGGTTTTCTGAGGGAAAACCAAAGGGAGAACTGAGAGCTAAAAGTTAATTTTAAGAAAGGAAAAAATGTTCTTTTCCTAATATCCCATATCCTGCACAAATGGCTACCAATAATTAGAAATAGCTTGTGACTAATGTACATGCTATGAAATTCAGCCTACCAGTAAGAGAACAGCCACATTCCAGTGGTCTCACCTAGAGATTGTGAGGAGTGGCAGGCAGTGCTAGGTCTGAAAGTCACTCAGTTGGTATGTGCTCTCTGTGCACAGAACTCTGGCTCTTCATTTAGTACTGAGTGGAGGACAAAACCAGAGGGGGATGGGGCAAAAACCGTAAATCTGGTGCAGCTGTGAGAGAGGCTGTGTCAAATGAAAAGACACTCAGGAGGCCCTCCTTAGCAACTGACCTAAGCGGCACAGTGTCCACGTGCAGACATTCTGTAGTCTGTGTAGGCTCTGTCCATGAAACAAACCCAAAAGATCAAGACTTGGAGCCATTCATAGTCATGTTCATTCTGGTCCTTGTTTGTTTGTTTATTTTAAGAAAAGGAAACTCAGACAAGATGTATACAATGGAATGAAAACAAAAACACCTAAAATTTGTGGAAAACAATTAGATCAAATATTGAAAGGAAAATTGTAGCATAAATATTACATTAGAAGGATGGCATTAATTCCATTTGTATAAGGTTGCCCCCAGCAAAGAGGAAGGACTTCCTAACTCATTTCACTCATTTCATAAAGTTAATATTGTTATCCTGAAAACTTAAATGCTTCAGAAAAATAAGTCTACACATTGTATTTCCCATGAGTTTACTTCAGAATTGAGCAGCACAAAAAGCAAGGGAATTAGCAGCTCTGTCCCTCTTCTGTATGCTCCTTACCAGCCTCAGCTGAGGGCTTCATGGCTCCTTCCAGCCACAGCCTCAAAAGGGGGAGGGGCTAGGGGAGCATTCAGTCATAGTCACTAGACTAGCTTCATTTGTATCACTGTGGTTCCAAAACAAAGTAGTTTGCAAAAAAAAAAAAAAAAAAAAAAAAAAAAAAAAAAAAAAAAAAAAAAAAAAAAAAAAAGTTTGTCTATTTCTTTTAAGAAATACAGAACACTTTTCTTCCCATTTTCTTAGATTATTACACTTACTTAGCCTGAAGTTCACTTTTTTTAAAGGAGAAATCCAGAACATATCTTACATATATTCAGATTTAATTAAATGCCCCTCTATGATGAGGTGACTATAAAGTAGTCAGTCAGCCCTGCCTGGGTCCCGTTAGCATTTGTACTGGGTGCCTTGAAATTTTGTTTTGCTAGACTTTCACGAAATAGGACTTTTATTTCACAGTAAAATATGGCACAATGAAGGAAAGTTCATTCATCACACTATCATTCCATGTCATCTTTCTGTCTTTAAAAAGACATCTTGTATTTGTTCAGAATAATTTAGCTTCAGACAAAGTACATTCCTAGACACTTAAAGTTAACATTTTATCCTCTAAATTAAAGAAATAATTTTCTGTGAAAATAGAATATCTACAGGGCACTAGAATAAAAAGTGTCATATATTTTGCTATAGTTCATATTTCTTAAGAGGAGAAAATGAAAATCCTCCTTTAATTTTGTTGGTGGCATGTCATGTTTATTTTTTGGTATTAATTACTTGTGATGATATTAAATTATAATAGCTGTTTGGGGGCATAAGTTATGTGGAGTTTCCAAGGCCAGTATTCAGGGGACTATTTATTGCTTTATAATCAAGTTCCCAACAGTTAGAATAAACCGGTTTGCCTGGTTTATAGCATTCTGGTATGCAACTATATTTTCTATATAAGTGAGAGTTCTACATTTATAGTTAAACATTAAAAATAATAATATCACATTAACTAAGTGCAGTATTATACTTTTTAACCCCTTAAATGACATGTCAGCATTCATAGGTTATTTATGACTGGCTTGCAGATGTCTTGATTGAAGCTGAGTTGCATTTACAGTGTCCACTTTCTAGGAACCAGTCTCACTTCTGTCAAATTGATAGACATGTTTGTTTCTTCCTTAAGTATGTTCTAGCCTCAACTAATGATATGGTGGAATCTAATAAATACTAAACTATCCCTGACAGATCTCCTTCTTCCTGAGACCTCACTTCTTGCTCTTCTTTTCACTTCTACTTTGGAGAATATAATATAATATATATATTATATATTATATATTATAATGTTAATATAAGAACAGCTGCTAGCATTCTACTAAGGAGTTCCTACCCATCAAACTATAGCCAAGTCACAATAGCCTACCCAGCTTCATGGTCAAATGTGTGGACAGCCAGTCCATGCAAGAATCTTAGACTTTCACTAAGCTTTATGACAAGCTTGTAATAGCTGTGACAAGCTAGTTTTAGCTGGAAATGTTGCCAAGAATTCAAAGCCCGTGGAGGCTGTGCTGCCTATCTAAATCCATAAAACATTCCTGAGCCATTTTTAGGGGTTAGAGTGTCACATTCTTCAGGACATACACTGCGAATGGGTGATTGCTGAATGGGAGAGAACATTGTTTACAGAGTGCAGTAGATGATGGGCGCTACAAGAAAGTGGGATCCTAGTGCCGAGTAGGCCAACCTTTTGGTGCTGTGACCTGAGCCCTTTCATATCAGCTGTCCCCAGTCCCTACAACTATATTGAGCCTTTTGTAGCCATTTCTAAACATTCTCCTTTTCCTGTAGTTTTCCCCAAAAGCTGAGTGGAGAGATTTTGTCATTGTTTTGTTTTTTGTTGTTGTTATTCTTCCAATAAATGCAAGAGCAATCCATCCCAGTTATTCTTTGAGGTACCAATATGTCTAAATCAAAAACTGCGTTAATTTTCCACAGTTCAGTTGTGTTGACCTCCTTTTTTCACATAAGAGGTCTGCCTTGGAGCTGCTTGCCAGCCACCTTGGTATGTGTTATCTCAGCTGGAGGGAGCTCCTTATATCGTTTTATAGTTTCACTGACAGAGCGAGTTAACATTTCTAGCCCCCTCCGCCTGCCCGCCCCCCCCTCTCTCTCTCTGTTGCTTAATACATTTGTTTTTGCCTTATCCAATTTGTCATTCCTGCCTTACTCTTGATCTCTATGTTGATTTAGCTTGTCTTTACAAACAAAAGAGGATTAGTGGTTTTTTTCATAAAGTTCTTTTATTATTATTATTATTATTATTATTATTATTATTATTAGGTATTTTCTTCATTTACATTTCCAATGCTATCCCCAAAGTCCCCAATACCCCCCCACTCCCCTACCCACCCACTCCCACTTCTTGGCCCTGGCATTCCCCTGTACTGAGGCATATAAAGTTTGCAAGTCCAATGGGCCTCTCTTTCCACTGATGGCCGACTAGGCCATCTTCTGATACATATGCAGCTAGAGACACGAGCTCCAGGGGGGACTGGTTAGTTCATATTGTTGTTCCACCTATAGCGTTGCAGATCCCTTTAGTTCCTTGGGTACTTTCTCTAGCTCCTCTATTGGGGGCCCTGTGATTCATCCAATAGCTGTGAGCCTCCACTTCTGTGTTTGGTAGGCCCCGGCATAGTCTCACAAGAGACAGCTATATCAGGGTCCTTTCAGCAAAATCTTGCTAGTGTATGCAATGGTGTCAGTGTTTGGAGGCTGATTATGGGATGGATCCCCGGGTATGGCAGTCTCTAGATGGTCCATAGTTATTAAAAGTAGAAACATCAAGATTTTTCTCTAAAAAACAATCTCAAAGTCATATTTAGATTACACACTTGTGTGTGTGTGTGTGTGTGTGTGTGTGTGTGTGTGGTATAACTATCTCTGTGTGCCTGTGGAGGCTACAGTACCTGGTGTCCTGTTCTGTATAGCATTACACCTTATTCCTTTGAGACAGTCTCTTACTGAACTTAGAGCTGAGTTTGCAGCTGGAAAGCTCCAGCAATTCTCCTATATTCATTCTCCTGAAGTGATGGAAATATAGTGGTGTATGTGACTTTGTTGGGTATTTACATAGGTACTGGATATTAGGTGTAAGGTACTCATCGTAGTATAGCAAAATCTCTTATCCATGTACCATCCTCCTGGAGATACTACCACTGGATGTAGGGTTGTGGGTCCTGCCTCTGCTCAGCCACAGGGCACTGCTGCTCATTGAGGTGGGACAAGGGAAGTTTGACTGCACTTACCTCTCCCCGCTTCCTATTGCCAGAGCGGGTATGGTCCATAGTAAAGCACTGGGACACTACTCCGGGGTTGGAAAGTGAAGTCTGAGGCGCAGCACGGCTGGAGCTGTTCAGGGGTCCCCAGGCCTGCAGGAGGCTTGGACCGTGAGGTTCCCAGGCTCTTGACACCAGGTGCCTCTGGAAGTTGGAAGAGCTGAAAACAGAATCTGGGCCTACAGACTGAATCTGGGGTCAGGGCTAAGCTGGTTCTGCAGGGAGAGTCTTTGGCTTGATGGCTGCAGATGTGGCTGGTGGTTCAGACAGGCCTTCTCTGGGAGAGTAGACGGTGACTCTGTAGGCAAAGGCCATCTCTGTGGCTCCCCACCGGTGGATCTCGATGAAAAGAGGCAGTCTATGGTTTTAACCACATTTATTATCATGATGTAAAGTAGATGTGTAAAACCATACCCCACTTCTCAGGGTGGATCTGAAGTTAAATACCTTTTGCAGGGAGGAATGTCTGGGAAGGAAAGCTTATTGGCTATGCCCTCCAGGCCTCTGTACCTCATTAGCATGGAGATCTGTCTTAAGGCTAAGTGACCTGTGGTAATGTCCTTTTCATCATCTACATGTGGAGGGCTTGGGACATTGCCCTTATGTGATTGATGGCCACAAATTTATGGAGGTGCTGCAGCTAGTGACAGGAGCCTAGTGCCCAGGAGCAGGCAAAGCTCTTACCGTCCCAGGGTCTCCAGGGCTAGCCTTAACTCAACCAAGGACCAGGTTACCTCTCACAGTCCACTGCCCCACAACTGGATATTGTTTTAAGCTCCAGGATGCTGAAGCCATTTCATACTTTGTTAAGTGGTGTGTGATATTTCATTTCCAATAATGAAATGTCCCTAATATGGTTGCATTAGAGGACAAACTCTTCTGGGTATTAGATGAGGTTGCAAGAAAATGAGGAAAAAGCAAATGTGTTGGTATTTTCTTTGGTTTTCTATCATTGTGGATCTTAGGTTCAGGACAAATGTATTTACTTCAGAGAAAATAAGGGAAGGAATATGTTGGTAGCAGTGTAGCTAGGGACAGAGAAAGAAGGAACAATGTTTCTAGAAATGTGTCACCTAATCATCTTTCCTGATTTGTGCTCTTTTTACTTCACTACTCTCTATCATATGGTTTATCATATATTCCATAATTTGAAAGTATAATTTTATTGAGCTTTCATTATAAGAAATACTGCATTTTATATTTTACCTATTAACTTTATAAACTGCAGAACATTGTGTATTGCAAGTAAAAAAAAGTTTTTATATGTTTTAAATCTGACCATGAAAAATCAAAAAATGACTCTCCCATAGAAATGTACACTGAACCATGACTTCATCAAAAATAGAATGCCAGTAATTACAGATTTAACTCAGTTATTACTAGTTTTAGAGATAAGGACTTTAAATTATTCTATTGCCATGGGACTCATTTATAGTAATTTGCAGTTTTGATAAGTGACCTTCCCTATGCTGGAGGCCAAACTGAAGGAGGCTACACTGATAGCAAGGCAGGAATATGCTCCCCATCATTTCTGAATTGAAACCTCACATTTTAGTTTAGATCCCTGTACTTTCCAGGCCATATAAGTAATTTTCATTATACTGTTTCAAATGAAAATAAGACTAGAAGATAGAATAGACTGCATTGCATTTGAACTACTCTATTTCATGTCTTTCCTAAATGGTCAGTTTTTCAAGTCTAAGTTTGAAATTCTGATAATAAATAGGATTCTTAGAGCCCATCTCGTGCCCTGAACTCTGATGGATTCTTGCATCTTCCAAAAGTCCACACATGTCAGTGGCTCTGGCACTACATAATGGGACTGGGTGTGCTCTAATAGCCTCCTATTTATGAGAGCTTTATCTCTGGATTGACAGTCAGGGTCTCCATTTGGATTTCATGGAGGAGGTGCTATGGGCCTCTGGAGACTTTTCTTCTGTGTGTTCTGATCCTATAGACTGTGAACTAAATATTTAGTTCTACCAACAAATTTACCATAGTATATTACTCAAAATAGTGCTATCTATAAGTTCTGCTTTCATTCATTGCCAGATTATAGAGTGCTATCTATTTCATCCTCTGAGTTAATTAAATACTTTAAGAGTGGTAAGTAAAACAGAACATAGAGACTGGTGGCTCATTGTAAGTGAGTAGGCACAGAATTTGGGAAAGAGTTATTTCATAAATCATTTGTTAATTTGTGCTGGTTCTTTCCCATGATACTTTTTTAAACAGTGAATTAATGTCTACATTTCATTACTCCCCGCTCTGCTTGAAATTTATGATCACAAGGCCTAAAAGATGCAGTTTACTATTTTATATTCATGTTTTGAAAACATTTTTAAAATTCTTTTGGCAGTTTCATGCATATATATGATGAATTATATATAATGAATTATATTTGTTTATGCCCTCCCCCCCAAGTTCCTTCTCACAACTTTTTCTTCTCCTGCTGCAGGGTTGGGTTTTTATTTTGGTTTTTTTGTTTGTTTGTTTGTTTTTGTTTGTTTTGTTTTGTTTTTTTGCAACGAGTCTCCCTCCTATTTCCATGTCTTCTTGGTGTGACTTACTGAGTTTAATTAGAGTTCTTTCATGAGCATTGCTGAGGGATTTGTTACTAGACATGGGCAGCTTAGCAAATGGAAGCTGCCAGTCAACCCTCTGGAGTGGGTGGAGCTTCAGGAGCTCCTCCTTTGTCCATGAGGAGGTGCTGAGGGGCTCAGTCTTGTGGAGATACCAGAGTTGCTGTCCGTTCATTAGTACATTGGCTATGTCAATTTTTTTGTATATTTACCATTATCTGGCTCCTACATTCTTTTTTTTTTTCCATGATGCTCCCTGAGTTTTGCAGGGATAATATGAATGTCCAACCAGAACCAGTCATTCTTTCATCCTCAATATTTTGACCAGTATGTGTTTCTGCATTAACCACTGCCTACTGCAATAAGCTTTTCTGATGAAGACTGAGTGTAGCACCGATATGTGGGAATAAACATGAGCCTTTAGAATTCAGTTTGACATTGTGAGCATTTTGCAAAACAGCTGGAGATTTCCCCTTAGAGCCTATGACCTCCTCAGCCTCAGGCTTTTGACCAGGTTTATAGGCCAGGAGTGAGTATCCTCTTGTGAATCTGACCTCAAATCCAAACAGAAAACATTGAAAATAAAATTGTAAATAAAGTATAAGCATAGGTATCAGGTAAAATCCTATGAAAGTTATTAGGTTTTAAAGCATTAAGACCGGATTTGAATACTGGCTTTTTTATGGTTTGCTTTCAGAATTTATGTGCATCTCCATAGATTGTTTTGTTTTCTGTAGAAAATGAGATGTTCTTACCTACTTCATACTTTTTATAGATGAGTAAGCAAAAAATATTAGGGGTTATTCTACTTCAGGATTATAAGACAAAGCTCCTTTAAGAAGAATAGTAGGCGCCCCAGACAGGATAATAACGTAGTTTGGGGCCATCCTGTGATAGAGAGAGCTAGACCCTGTCTCAAGTGCTTCCTCTAAAAGGCATATGTTAAAAGGATCCACTAAATAACTAGCCAGTTCTTAAATCAAGATTTCTCAGACTTGGCATACTTGGTATTTCATGTCTCTCATGCTTTTTTGTGGACGTTTATTCTGTATTTTAGTATATGTCCAGGAGCATGTTGGATCGTGTCCACTAGATATTATAAGCATTGATGGTTCAGGAGACAAAGGCATCTGTTACCAAGCCTGATGACCTGAGTTCCATTCCTAGAACCCACATAGTAGAAGAAACCCAACTCATGCAAACTATCTGTTGACTTCTATACACTGACTGTGTCATATATATGCTACCTGTAGTGCCTGTGCATGTGCGCATGTACACAGGTGCCTGATACACACTAACTAAAATAAATAGAAATGTCTATCAAAATTCGACTTGCCTCCAAAAATGTCTCTAGACATTTTTTGGGTGGCAAAATAGCTGCCTGTTGGGGACCAGTGCTTTAGAGCACGTAAATTATGTACAAGAACGTTAAGTGATGTGGTGAGCCATATCTCACAGCACTCAAGCTTCTTTTTTTTTTGTACAATTTTTTTAATTAGGTATTTTCTTCATTTACATTTCCAATGCTATCCCAAAAGTTCCCGATAACCCCCCCACTCCCCTACCCACCCACTCCCACTTCTTGGCTCTGGCATTCTCTGTACTGAGGCATATAAAGTTTGCAAGACCAATGGGCCTCTCTTTTCAAAAAATACATATGCAGCTAGAGACACGAACTCCGGGGGTGGGGGGGTGGGGTACTGGTTAGTTCATAATGTTGGTACACCTATAGGGTTGCCGATCCCTTTAGCTCTTTGGGTACTTTCTCTAGCTCCTCCACTGGGGGCCCTGTGATCCATCCAATAGCTGACTGTGAGCCTCCACTTCTGTGTTTGCTAGGCCCCGGCATAGTCTCACAAGAGACAGCTATAACAGGGTCCTTTCAGCAAAATCTTGCTGGTGTATGCAATGGTGTCAGCGTCTGGAGGCTGATTATGGGATGGATCCTGGTAAGAAGGACACATGCTCCACTTTGTTCATAGCAGCCTTATTTATAATAGCCAGAAGCTGGAAAGAACCCAGGTGCTCCTCAACAGAGGAATGGATACAGAAAATGTGGTACATTTACACAATGGAGTACTACTCAGCTATTAAAAAGGATGAATTTATGAAATTCCTAGGCAAATGGATGGACCTGGAGGGCATCATCCTGAGTGAGGTAACACAATCACAAATGAACTCACATGATATGTACTCACTGATAAGTGGATATTAGCCCAGAAACTTAGAATACCCAAGATACAAGATACAATTTGCTAAACACATGAAACTCAAGAAGAACGAAGACCAAAGTGTGGACACTTTGCCTTTTCTTAGAATTGGGAACAAAACACCCATGGAAGGAGTTACAGAGCACTCAAGCTTCTATTATATGAATCTGGTCTTAGAGCAGGAATGAGCAAACCAAGCCCTTGGGTAACATCCACTTGGTTTTTGTTAGTGATTCATAAATTAACATTTGCAAATTATCTATGGCTTCTAGGTATGAAATTTTTAAAAAGTGGTTATCAAGGGGCTGGGGAAATGGCTTAGCATTTATTTAAAAGCTACTTCTGTTCAGTCACAAGGACCAGGGTTTGATCCTAGTACCTGTTTTGGGCAGCTCACAAATGCCTGTAACTGCCTCTAAGGGATTCAAATCCTCTTCTCACTTCCGTAAACACTCCACAAACATGTATTCATACATACACACAGAAGCATATATGCATGCATGAATATACACACAGATTAAAAAATAAGTAAAAAAAAAATCTTGAAAAGAAAAAGGCCTTAAAATAGTTTCCACATATTTCTGTGCTAACCGCCATATGGAATAGTTTATATCATCAGTTCTAAAAGCATAAACTTAGGAACCAGACTTCTGTGTTCAAATTCCATCTCTATGCTTGAGTCTCCTCATCTCTAAGGTGAGGCTAAGCTGCTGACTGTGAGCAAGAACCCAGTTAGAGTGTAGAACGGTGTCATCAAGTACACACTGTGAGTCTTAGTATGTTAACTATAGAATACCAAAAATCAACTCAACTGGAATATAGCTCTACAATTCATTATTTATCAGGGCCGTGCAGTATGTGAGTGTACAAAAGCTGTTTTCACAGTGAAGGGAGGACAAAGCATTACAAAATACTTACTCTGTTTCTTCCCCTAATGTCCGAATAGTGGCATTTTCTGTTTTGTTCTGATTGTACAGGAATGGATGAAAAAGCAGAAAATTGTTCAGTTGGCTTCTGATAAAGCTTCTTGCCTAGTTGTACAGATCAGTTTTAACACACACACACACACACACACACACACACACACACACACACACATATCTTAATAGAAATTCCCTTCCTTAGAAGATCAGTAAAATAAACTGAAATAAAGTGTGACGTTTTCAAAATGGGAAGTTCTGCAATGCAGTAGGAAGGGGTTTAAGATCTCTTTGCTTTCTGGAAATATTTGTTTTCATTTTCAGATAGTATCATTTGTATAAAGTAAAGATGATTCACAACAACCATATTGCTCTCTTCTATAACAATAATGGTATGGTTTCCCTATTTTTGTACAAGTGCGTCTGCTGGATGAAATCAGGCACTTTGCTTGGATTGGTTTGCTTACTTCTCACAGTAACCCCTGAGAGTGAACTCCTGTTACCACCATTTACAGGTGAGGATTGGGACACAGGACAGATGAGCACCCAAAGTCCCATAGCTGGCAGAGTGGCTTGTCTGAGTGAAACTCATCTGGACATTTGTAGTTGCTCACCTGTTCCCTCTTTCTCCATGCTTCCCTGCTTGGTTAAAACATCTGAGAGCCTTGGTAGGGGACAATGATGTAATTCAAGGACACTGACCAAATTCCTCGCAGAATTCCTTGGGAAGCTTTTTTCTAGTTTAGAAATGTCAAATTATGGAAGTTAAACCAATGTGAAACTGGAAAAAAACCTCTCTTATTATGTTTATTCAGAACTATTTAGATTTTACTAAGAAATTTGTTTTAAAAGTGCTAAGCATAAAATAAGGTAGGCCTTTTTAAACACACACAAGGTATTAGCTACCTTACAACCCCCTCTCTGCTAAGTTACTTTTAATGGGAATATTATTCATCCCTTTGCACACTGCAGTCAAGTTTCCCTAGAGTAGCAAATATTATCATAGCTTTGGTTTAATGATTCTCTTTCAGAAGACAGAGAGCTTGTGTTATAGCATGTGAAGGCAGTGCTGGGAAGAGAAAGGTCACACTGGGGAGGGATCAGAGGTTTAATTGATTACAGGGCAGATTATGGAAAGGGGATGGGTTTGTTGATCTTGTGACAGATACAGTTTTTGAGAGAATTAGTCATTTATGCCTCATAACACAAGAGCCACAGAAAGTATTTAAATGATCATCATATTGATTCAGAAACAAGTCACAGGCTAGGCTTGAATATGGTTTGAGTATGTCGTTCAGAGTTCTTGTGCTGAAAGCTTGACCCTTATGGCCACAGTACTGAGAAGTGATGGAACCTGTAAGGGAAAGGCGGAGCCAAGTACATGTGACCCTAAGAAGCGACTGTTAATGTTCTTTGGAGGAGCCTAGTTAGTTTTTGAGAGAGTATGTATTATAAAAAAGTGAGGTGATCTTGGATCTCTCGAGCTTCCTGTCTTATTGTGTGACCCTTTCCATCCATGTTCCAGTCCTTTCATTGATGCTGCTATGCGATTCTTTCTAGAAGCTAAACAGATGTGGTTGCAGTCAATGATTGGGCGAATTCCTCTGAATTCTGTAACAACCTCTGAAATTGTAAACTAACAGGATGGGAGTGGTGGTGCGCACCTGTAATCACAGTGTTCAGGAAATGGATGGGGGAGGATCACAGAAAGTTCCAGGCCAGGCAGAGCTACATAGTATGACTGTTTCAAAACCAAAACAAAATAGAACAAAAACAAACAAGACACAGAACTGATAAATACTGTATTTTTTTAAAGCACAAAAACTAAACAAATCAACCTCTTTACCCAGCCTCTGGGTATTTAGAAAAGCAATTAAAAATAAAACAATAAAAGGTGTGAGCAATTTTATACAGCTTAGTTTACATCTTTATCTATCTATCTATCAATCATCTATATATCTATATATATGTGTGTGTATGTGTTTGTGCCTTTGTGTCTGTCACACATATTTGGGTTCTATGGAGTTGGAGTTATATGAGGTTATAGGCCACTACAGAAAGGTGCTGGAAACTCAAGTCCTCTGGAAGAGCAGCAAGTGTTGCGAACTGCTAGGTCTTTCCAGCCCCTTAGACCTTCAGCTCTTGAGACATACAACAAAGCATGGCGTTTCCTAATACTTTCCATTTCCACTCTTCTAAATGACTGTGTCTCCCTACACAGTAACACACTATCCCACCTTCTTTCATTTGAGGGCTTTGACTTCCTTAGATTTTCATTATCTCTAACCCCATTGCAGAATTCTCTGATTTCTAGCTAGTTGCCTATACTTTCATGTATTTCGAGCTGTTGCCTTCCCTTGTGACACCTCTAGCTGTTTTGAATTTCTTTCTCCAATGTTCTCCCCTGAATTCCTTTGTGTATGTTAATAGTAATCTGATTGTCATAATATTTGTAAGGTGTTCATTGTCTGGACTGACAAGATCTGGAATTTCCCTAGGACGTCAGAAATTTAAATTTTAATAGCAAACAAAGCCATGCTTTTAAAGCACTCACTCCCAAAGAAATTCTGCCCATGGTTTATTTTCTCACATGCTGGTTTCTTAGGATAAGAAACTTGGGCACAGCTGTTTTTTAGTAATATAAAGAAGGTGCTATGCTGTATGTACCATGGGGCAGTGATTATTTGGGATTAGATTGATGGATCTCTTTACTACAGGAAAAGATTGATGACGATTCAGTTGCTTTCTAGTGGCCTTTTTCTTAGTATATCTAAAGACTTGAATGCCTGAGACTGTTTAATAATGTAAAACCATAATTTGTTTTTTCAGACGGACACATATTAATCTTACAGTATTACAAAATATTTAACAATTCTTATTCTTGGTTATTATTCCTAAGTCCCTTTAGAATTAGTTTCCCCAAATCCAAAGATGTGATAGTTTTATTTCCAGTCATTAAATACCAAGATGGTGAGCTCCTTGTCTTTATTGTGTCTTTTCTCTGAGTCAATCAAGCTTTAGTGACTTCACTGCTATTGCTCTGTTTAAGAGAAAGCAACCAGAGAGAAAGAGAAATGTTGTTCTGTGTTTTGCTGTTTGTCTATACCTGGAGAGGGAGAGAGAAAGGGTGGGAAGGAGAGCAGTCTGGGTGGTGACCAACAGAGGTTTGGTGTTCTTGTCACCAGCCAAGGCTTATGGGACATCCCTGTCATATCTTCCCTGAGGGTGATTGATGGTTGTTTTGTTAGGTTCCTTAACTTCCCTTTAATTTGGAGGGCATGTGAGTTATCTGCTGGTGACCAGTGTTTTCTGCACTGCTCTAATCTCTCACCTGATGGGTGCCCATCAGAGTCAGTGCTTGAGACTTCTCAAGACTGCATGAAGCAGCAGCCTAGAAAATGCTGGAGAGAAAACTGGTGCTTTCCCTGTCAGGTTTACAGAATGATCCCAATGGTACCATGTTTCTTTCATCTTTGTGTCCTGTACTCTCTGACTACAGGATAGAAATCCAGAGTTGTCCTTGAATGGCTGTTGAAAGAACTGCAGAGATTGCTTGTGTTTTTGTGTCACTGTGGGATTTGATTCTTGAGGCTAATAAGGAAATTGTTATTGAGAATATTTTGTGTGTATTCAAGACTTTTTATTGAAGATCCTGTTGATCAAGTTTGGAAGGTAGGACGTGGTTGTAGACTATTGACTGGGTATATCGAGAAGTAGTGGTTTTCAATCACTATCTGCCACTGCTTTGAAAAGTGTATAAAGCAATGATGTGGGAAGTATTTTAGCATCTCCCAGTCCCAGGAGGGTTTTATTGACTATCAAAAAAGCTGGTAAAATGTGAGGAGCATTTATAATGTCTAATATTTTTAATATGGCAAAACATAACATACATGTATCACTTTAGCTTTTTATGAATGTTTGTTGTTATTAATTGCATTCACAGAGTAGTACCAACATCGCCACTCACTTTACCATGTATTGGACCACCATCCCCAACAAGAACACTGTACTCTTGAAATAATAACTCTCTCTACCATTCACAGTTTCTGGCAGCATCTGCCTTTCCATCTGCATAAATTTGTCTACTCTAGGTATTTAATATAAGTGGTACAGTATGTTATTTGTCCTTTTGTATCTCTATCCTGATTATGTAATATATGTCAAAACTTCATTCCTCTTCATGGGCAAATATTATTCCATTGTATGTATATTCTATATTTTGCTTATTCTTATATTCTGTATCCAATATATGAGATGACACTATTGAGTTAATATTATATAGTCCTATGTATTATCATTATTATTGTTATTATTATTATATCACTATAAAGGAATATTTTTATATATTTTAAATATTTAAGTAAGAGAAACATGAAAATTATATTTTGATAGAAAGGAGATGAATATATGAATAACAGTATCATTTCCTGCTACACAGTTAAGCTCCAAATTCACCTCAGTTAGAGTCCTGGCTCCAACATTTATCTATTGTGTTAGCTTAAGCAAGCTTCATTTTCATTATAAACTGAGATAGTTATAGCTAAAAGTATAAAGATTGTTATAAAATAATAATGCAAATTAGTATATATGTAATGCTCAGAATAATATAGTATTGTTGCTACATTGAATTAAAGTTACTTTGCCATTTGCTATCATGGCCCAATATACTTCTATTCAATTACAACCTTGCTATATAGTCTGTGTACTTTGAATGCATTTTTATAAGCTTTAGCTGTAATTTTTAATGTGAGGGTATGTAATAATGTTGATAACCTCACATAATTATCATAAAGATTAAAAGTCAGGGTTCAATGTAAGATACTTAACATACTACCTGACCCCCCACACAAAAGCCTTTAACAGTGATAGCCTTTATCAACTTTGAGCTTTCAGCAATGACCACTTTCATCAATGGGATTATTTCTGTTAGCTCAGATCTGCATCCCTGGGAAGGTATTATTAACAGAGTAAAGAAAAGAGAGCTGCAGTGATTATGACATACCTCTAAAATGTGCAGTTGAATTTATACCATGGGATGTTGAAAGTTTCCATGTGAGAGAGAGAATAAAATTAAGCATGTGTGTGTACTCTATTGTTTTATATATACATATGTCTCTCTGGGTATGTGTATACATGTTTGTGTGTGTGTTTAAGAGTATGTGTGCATGGGTTTGTTGTATGTGTGCATGTCTATACTTGTAAATGTGCATCAGTATGTATGTGTATGTTTTCTCTGTAGTTGCATATGTGTTGTCTCTACATGCACCTTGTGTGTGTGTGTATGTGGTAAAGCGATCTAGAAGAGGATCGTCTTTGTTGAAATCAGTGTTTAGAGAATATTGCTCTATTTATATTGTGCAGATAATCTGGAGTTGGGAAAGGATAGATGTTAAATAGTTTCTGTCATTTTAAACAGCTAATAAACATAATGCAACTTACATATAAAGAAAATGTTTACATTAATTATATACTTATTGTAGTATATCAGGGATTTTATTAACTTCTCTATTTTGTTTTTTTTTTACTATTTTTTTAATTAGGTATTTTCTTCATTTACATTTCAAATGCTATCCCAAAAGTCCCCCATACCCTCCCCGCCGCCCCCCCCCCACTCCCCTATCCACCCACTCCCACTTCTTGACCCTGGTGTTCCCCTGTACTGAGGCATATAAAGTTTGCAAGACCAAGGGGTCTCTCTCCCCAATGATGGCTGACTAGGCCATCTTCTGCTACATATGCAGCTATAGACACAAGCTCCGGGGGTACTGGTTAGTTCATATTGTTGTTCCACCTATAGGGTTGCAGACCCCTTTAGCTCCTTGGGTACTTTCTCTAACTCCTCCATTGGGGGCCCTGTGTTCTATCCAATAGCTGACTGTGAGCATCCACTTCTGTGTTTGGTAGGCCCCAGCATAGCCTCACAAGAGAGAGCTATATCACGGTCCTTTTGGTTTTTATAGGATCAAGTTCACAGAACCCTCATTATAAGATTTTATTATAGTTGAGAAGTCACTAGCATGAAATGGCTAAGGTCATGTAGATAGTGTGTGTGGAGACATTGGAAACCATAAATTCCTTTTTCTCTATGGCAATCACATTTTCACCCTGGAAAGTAAATATCATACTTTATTAACTTCCTTGTGCCTAAGTTGTGGCCAAATACAACTGAATTATGAGTAACTTGGAAGAACTGTCTTCAAAGAGCTCTGGTCATGCTCTACCTTACCCCATTTTCTGCTCTCCACTCCTCCTATTGTGGACATGTGGCCTGTGGACAAAAGGACGCATTAGACTTAGAAGATGAGTAATGCAACTGTACCGCAGGAAGGAGCAGGATATGGCTGGCTAGAAGGTTGCAGCCTCCATAACAGCCCTGGATTGCCAACCTTGAGCATTTATACTAGAAAGAAGATGAAATTCTCTTTAGACTTCTCTAAAGTTTCAAACATCCTGACTATTCACAAACAAAAGTGGTAGGTTACTGATTCTGGGGCCCTCCATTGCCTTAGTTCATGCAGAATTGCTGAACTCTACCATAACGTTTTTATTTAAATTTTTATGAAAATTTGTTTTAAAAACACAAACAAAACTCTGCTCAGAAAGCCAGATTTGTTGAGTAGAGGAATTGCTCAAAAAAAAAGCAAAACAAAAATCATGGTGTGTATTTTCTTATCTTTCTTAAGCACAAATCAGTTACCTAGAAAACCTTGAAGGTTCTGTGTAGCCGACCTCCTGCTATGTAAGATTCTCGCATTGATTTCCCCTTTGCACAAATGTCCCTAATGCTAGGGGAGAATCACTGTCACAGAAAGGAAGAGGCTGGGAGATAATTTGTTTGTTTCATTCAGGAGCAGGAACATATACACAAGTACGTATTGTAAAAACAAAGTAAATTCTGGAAATCCCTGATGGAAGTGTATGTGTCTTAATGTGCAGTGGGACTGTTACTTTATTAGTTATTTTGATTAGTTATATTAACTTATCAGTTATTGATAGTCCTAAGTTGTCAACTATAATGGATAAAAGCTTAATTCTGTTTTGTATGCACAGACATTCTCAACCGGAAACACCTTGTAAAGCAAAGTTTTCTCATGATTATTTCTCTTGAGGGTAGCTCAGGGACAAAGTGTGCATGCTTTTGGTCTGCTTGTCATATAAGTGAAGTTTATTTGCCTTCCCATTAGACAGGCTCACAACCTAGGACAACCTGGAAGCCTTACATCTCAGTGACTAGAGGGTAACACATTGTGTTTAAAAAACCCATGTATATACATGTGATACAAATTCTTATTTCTAGAGTATTTCAAGTCATGTAGCCTTTCCCAATCACTCCATACTAGAGCTTTTTGGACAAAAATTCTTGTGCAATCTCAATTTTATTAGTGCAGAATTTCAAAAGGCCAATATAATTTTGAAAAATTAAACCCAAATTAATTTAGAATTACATAATTCTAGTGCTGGAGACTGAATAAATTATACATTGCTTTAACATCATGGTTCCCATTTTAGCTACAAACAGAAATTCTTACCTCTCTTTTTAAGACAGCTGTGGTTATTTGTGTGATAGTGAATTTTTAAACGGCACTATATACAAGCTTTTAAAAGATACCTCGATATAGTACTCTGGGCAACGTTTTGCTCTCTTTTCCTAACTTACTGTACTCATAAGAGTTTACAATTAACATTTTCAAAACCCTTTTCTGCTTATCATATGAGATGCTGGGAGTTTTGATTTTGCATTTGAGGTAGTGTAGTTTAATGGGTGGTACACAGGCTATCAAGTAAGGCTTTAGACTGTGACCTTTGAAAAGCGAGAAACAAAATAGATTGTGGTCATGTGTGTGTAGAATGGGACTTTGGGAGTGTGCAGGTATAGTGTGCATGGGGTGGAGCAGAGGACAACTTCTCAGGTATCATCCACCCCCACCCGACCCATGTGTGCCTCTCACTGGCTTGCAGCTTACAAATAGGTGAGGCGGACTGGCCAGCAGGACCTTGGATGCCTTTTATCTCTGCCTCCCTGTATTGCAATTATAAGTGTTCTCTACCACATGCGGCCTTATCATTTGGGTTTGAAATAAGATTCACCTCTATTAAGACAAGCTCTGTATGGATTGAGCTAGCTCCATGACCCTTTCTCTTCATCTGTTTGAGAAGATTAAATGAAAGGACATACAAAGGTTCCCCCAGGAGCATAAGTTAGATAGTAATTTTTGCCCTGTTTCTATATGACATCTTGATACTTTTCTTTAAAGTTGCTAAACATTGTATTTAATACATGTTAAAGCCACAGCATGTACGTGTAAAATGGTTTATTTGGTTGTGAGCTTAGCCTTTACTGCTGAGCCATCTTCCTAGCCCAGTGTAATCTAAGAAAAAGAGGATATAAATTTGAGGGAGGAATGCAGGGGGCTTGAGGGAGTGTAACTGGGCTGGATTGGAAGGACAAAAAGAAGAGGGAACTGATATTTACAAAGGTAAAATAGATAAATATAAGGCTTTATTTTTTCAAGTAAAAAAATTAGAAAACCCAGTACATGAGTGAAACTGGCTGAAACCTGTGAACAATTTGGACAGCAATCACAGCAGAAAAATGAGTTGAAGATCTTAATGTCTATGAGCAGAAAAAAACAGCCATTTTTCCTGCCAGAATTATCAGGATGAAACTGGAAGATGGTGGTAATTAGGCCACTTTCTTTACTTTGTGCTAAGTTATTGTATTATGGCTAACTTTGGCCTCATAACAATTAAGTCATAGTTTTCTTCCTAGTTGTATTTTTGCTTGGTTCTGAAATATGCAACATGTGAGTAGAAATTGAAATAAACATCATCTAATTTTGGAATCAAGCTCTCAATCTTCTGCTATCAAAAGATATCATTATGAGAGAGAGAGAGAGAGAGAGAGAGAGAGAGAGAGAGAGAGAGAGAGAGAGAGAGCAGTGTTTAGTAGAGAAAGTTCACCAGAGGTTGACCTGAATCCAGTAAAGATCGTATTAAAAGGTTTATTAAGTAGGGATTATGAATACTCCATGAACTGAAATTTACTTTAGCGTTCAGAATCCTATTTTTCATTGCCTGTGAAAAATAACGTGAGCAAGGTTATAAAAGGAAAGTTTTAAATGCTTAAGACAACCAAATGTCATAGCAGCCAGCTTTCAGGAGTTGAAAATATTGATTAGCATTCATAAGACAATCCTTATCCAGTCATTACAGCAGGTCCCCTAGGTCCTTTCTGTTGTTGGGTAGAGCATGAAAGTAGTGGCTTTTATTTTATATGTATGTATGTATGTATGTATGTATGTGTCTATCTATCTATCTATCTATCTATCTGTATATATATATATATATATATACCTACTAATCTTGTTATCTGGAATTCCTCAGATTACCTGGCTTGAGAAATTAACTCTCTGTGATAGGTGTGCATTCCCTACATTTAAAAATGAAAGGCAATCACTACTGTATTTAGCACCATTCCGTCTGGTTTTCCACACTGTCATTTTAGAAGACCAGTTAAAGTCTGTTTTATTGGTTTGAAGCTCAGATTGATCTTGTCCTTAATTTAATGAAAGCTTGCAGCTGTCCTAGATTTCAGGACTGATCTTATTCTTTGGTGAAATGAGTTATAAGGAAATCTGTTTCTTCTATTAGTGTAAAGACTGAAGTCTTAGAAAGAAGATATCAATCCCATCTTTGAAGTAATATAGTCCATATTTAGCCAGTGTCATTTATTTTTTCCATGCTTAGAGTAATCTGTTATTAAAATACCATGGCAATTTTGTTGCTAGAGATACATTACTATATAATTTTTATAAGTATTGATGTGACATTTTTCTTAACCAGTTATTGGACTATTATGTACAAACAGCACACTGAGTTGAGAATATAGCACAATAATAAACTACTTGCCTACCATAGTACCTTGGTTCCATACCCAGTATAACAAAAGGAAAAAGGTGGAAGTAGAAAAGGGGAAGGGAATGGGTAAGAGGTGGGGAGAGAGTACAGCACAGCACCAAAGAAATGAAAATAGCTGCAGTTCAGACCTCACTGTTAGTACCTAAGAAACCATGTTAGCAGCTAACAAGTTGTGTGGAGGTGAGAATGGCATGGAATTTTCCTCTACAAAGTATTTCTTTTTAAATAATATTGTCTGGATTAGCTAACTGTCTTGGTTGGCATCCTGTTGCTATGAAGGACACCATGACCATGACAACTCATGGATTTTAAAAAGCATTTAGTTGGACTGTGCTTATAGACTCAGAGTTTTAGTCTGGTATTCACGTGACAGGGAACATGATGGCAGACATTGTAGCTGAGAGTTCTACATCCAGATCTGCAGGCAACAGCAAGAGAGACACAAGGCCAGAATTGAGCTTTTGAAACCCCAAAGCTCACTCCACATAATACACTTTCTCCAACAATGCCACACTTTCAAATAGTGCCACTCCCTGGTGACCAAGCATTGAAATCTACGAGCCTATGGGGGCCATTATTCAAGGCACCACAGTAACTTTTCCATTAGTAATATATGTGGTACTTGGCCTGTTTTATTTATTCCTCGTCTTTTGTAGAGCATAAAGGAATATAACTTACAGGCTCTTTTCAAAATAATTGTGTGTGTGTGTGTGTGGGGGGTGCATACAAAGTGCACATGTGGAGTTTGGAGAACAACAACCCACTTTATGGGTTCCCCAAATTGAACTCAAGATGTCAGGCTTGACACTGAGCACATCTCCTCACTGAGCCATCACACGCTGAACCATCTCGTCAGCCCCTACAGACTCAGTTCTGCCAAGAACATAATTCTTCAGTCTTTAGAACTCACTGGTTGTTTTCATGATGAACGAAGTCAACATTTAAGTTGTGGAACACTAGCACTCTGCTTCTTTACTGTTCTCTTTTATTGTTTGTGCACCAAATAGTTATGATACCCTTTACCAGGCCTTGGAGATTTATATGGTGAACACAAACACATTTCTTGCTCTCAGAGACAGTATTGTCCAAGGAAAGAAGTTGGCCAGCATACCATTTCATGCTCTCATGGCCTTCTCCATCCCAGTCTTTCTGTGGAATTCTCCCTGGAATCACTATTGCTTAGCTTCTCTCATACATGCACACTCCTATGTCCTCCTTGGCTTCTTGAGTACTTAAGAGTCAGAAATTCCATTAGTTAATATGCTAACTCTTCCTTAGTATTGAGCACTAATTTCACTCAGCCCTCATTTTCTAGCCTAGTGGCCAATTTGTAACTTTAGCTTTCTCTTCTTTCATGTGGGTTTCGAATCTATCCCTGGGTCATTGCTAATTTAACTTAAAAGTAGGTACCTAGACAGGAATATTGTCTTTGTGTTGACAAACTTCATAACAAATGTTAATTGTGCTGAAATTCTTGCCTCTCAACTGGTGAAAGCTCTCGACCAGAGCCCAGGATGAGGGGCTCTCTCCTCTAATGTCTCTATCAGTTTTCTTTCCTTTCTATCCTGCTCTGTGCTGTGTCATTAAATGTTGACAAGGTAGTGATTTAATTTCCTTTAATTTTCTTTATTCTTCCCCTTATTTCTAATTATCTTTTGTCCTCTTCATTTTTCTTTTTTAAAATTCATCTTTTGTTTCTTGTTCATTTCCATCTCATTTCTCAAAAATACAAAACAAACAAACAAAATCAAAAACCTCTGCCATTATTAGCACTCTGGCTGTGTGATCCTACCAGTGTCGATTGACTGTGCCCAACTTAGAACTTTCTGTGAATGGACAAACAATATGAACTCTTGTGCATGGGCTTCTTTCACTGTAGAGAGTTTCTCTGGACAGGTGATTGTTGTCAGTTGAATGCCAGACTGTTCTGTTCTTTGTATCATGCTTACCATTATCTCCACTACACCTCGAATTGCCACTGACAGTTCCTTCCCTCAGATTTTGACCACCAGTAGTACCATCCTCTTGGGGACAAGTCACCCTGGTTAAGAACAAAGGGTAGTTTTCTATTTCTAGGATTAATAGGATTGTAGTATGCATCATTTTATGACTGACTGATAATGTTCCATCATTTAGAGCTACTTCTATTTTCCTGGATAGTTACCAATAGGCAATTCTTTGGACTGTTTCTAGCATGATCATAGCTGCTATATATTTCCTCTTTGTGTGTGTGTGTGTGTATGTGTGTTTATTTTTCTTTTTGTAATCTATCTATGAGTAGAATGTGTTATATTTAACACTCACCTCCAATATTTTTCTGAAGAATTTTCAGGCATACAAAAAAGATAAAATGATATCTTAGTGAGCACTCATATTCACCATATATAATCTTCTGTTAATGTTTTATTATATTTGCTTTATTGCATCTGTTTATTTCTCCATTGATTCATGCAATATTTTGGTATATTTTAGAAATTATTCCTAAAAGTGACTGTTTCTGAAATTATTTTTATTATTTTATTATTAACATGTGGTTTTAGCCCTGTAATTGCTTATCAGCCCTGAGAACAACTATGGGAAATCTTGAATTTTGCCTACTCCATAGAAGGTAAACAGTAAGAGCAAGTAACTATTAGCAGGAAATATCTTTTCATCCCAGACTTGTGGTCTGAAAGAGCTCCAAATAGTGATAGCACAAAAGCAATACCAGGTATATCAACTTTATTTATTAGAAAACTTGGGCCACTAAGGTGTTACAGTAGTTTAAGGGAGCTGTCATGCTGCCAAGTCTGATGAGCTAAGTTCATTTCCCTGGATCTATATGATGCTAGGAGAAAAGGCCAAAAGGTGCCCTTTGACCACCACATGTATGCTGTGGTGTATATACTCCACAGAGAGATGAGGTAGAGAGACAGATACACAGAGATGTGTGAGATAATAAAAATAGAATAAATGTAAACATTTTAAAAGAAACTTGATTGAAGAAAGAAAATACAACAAAGGCCTGTTACTTGTATTTTTATTGCTGGGACCTAAGGACAATTGCAGTGTGCACTTTGTGATCTTTAAACACAGATATATTTAAAAGACATTTTATTTGACTGCCAAAGTACTTATTTTTTTAGATTTATTTATTAATATATGTAAGTACACTGTAGCTGTCTTCAGAAACACGAGAAGAGGGTGTCAGATCTCATTTCAGATGGTTGTGAGCCAGCATGTGGTTGCTGGGATTTGAACTCAGGACCTTCGGAAGAGCAGTCAGTGCTCTTAACCACTGAGCCATCTCTCCAGCCCCATGCCAAAGTACTTATAAATGATTTCTTGGATTTATTTTTTTCTAGTTGATAAGTGCCTTTGTATTTAGGTTTAGGTCTCCAGTAGCTCACCTGGCATGTACCTGAAGGGTGGGTTTAACAAGATCTTTAAAGCTCTTTCTGATCTGACATCCTATGGCTCAGGGCTCATGAGAATTTAGGGTTGTTGTTTTTTTCAGTACTGACATCCAACCAATAGCCTTATTTGTGCTAGCTAAGTGCTCTAACAATGAGATCCATCCCCAGCCTATATGAATTAATCCTAACCACTGATATTGAAGACACATAAGCTGGTGGATCTCTGGATGCTTTAGAAAAGTCTGGTCATTTTATAGAAGTCTTGTCTCCAAGAATAAAACTTGGTGAAGAATATTGTCTAGGTAAGAGCTTACATACAGGCCTGGGATTCTCTAGTCCCATAGTATCCAACACAGTTTTCTGACCTACTTGGGCACTGCATGTAAATAGTACATAGACTTACATGCAAGCACACAACTTTATAGAATCATTGAAATTATCTTTTAAAGTATCAGCATATATAAAGCACCAGAGCAGTGTATGTCAGTCTGTTAAGTGTTTATTGTCACCAGTGCTATTATGGATTCAGTGAAGACCCTGTTTCCTTTATCTTGAAAACAGTATCCTCTAAGAGTGCTGCCAGGGACTATATAGCAGATAGTCAAATTATGAGATGCAGCTGCTCAATTCCTGTGAACTGTTTTGAAGTCTTTGTAAACCACCTATTATAACTGGAGTTTCATGTACTTAAAACATAGCGCAGGCTGCTTCATAAGACTCAGAAAGTGATTTATAAAATGAAAATGCCATGGCATCAAATATTAATATTTTGCTAGCAGCAGGCAGTCCAAATGTTAATGACTGGTGTGCATTTGAAAGCCTACTTAACTGCGAATTTTATTAGGACCATTTCTCAGTGCTAGAGTTATAAATGGCCTTATAAATGAGAAATTAGCCACCCCTCTAGGGAGCAGCAGTTTCTTTGAAATCTTAATTAACCGATCATACTGATCTTCTAGTCCTTCATTTGCCTGCAAATTGTTAAATGCTGAAGAAAACACTATCCAGCTGGAAATAGTCTAAGCAACAAGAGCATCATTTTCTTATACATTTAAATATACTTGTACATGAGAAAGAAGAATTTTGAATTGGTTCATACTCTTGTTTAAAGTTTTTTGGGGGGTGTTATTTTGTGGTGGTTTTTGTTATTCTTGTTTGTTTTCATCCTTTGTGCCTTAAAATTTTTATGCCAGAGATTGGGAAGATGAATCAGCATTTAAGAGCCCTAGCTGCTTTCCCAGAGGCCCTGGGTTCAATTGCTAGCCCAGACAAGTGTCTGCAGTCCAGTTCCAAGGGATGTGCCTTCCTCTTTTGTTGTCTGCAGGTACCAGGCACACACATGGTACATAGAATACATGCAGGGAAAACACCATACACATAAAATAAAATTTAAAAAAATTAAAGTACAGGAAATTACAGTGTAAAACTAGGAATTTTTAAATGGTTAAACACAGGTATGTGAAGTATAGAATGTTAGTTATAGTATGATTTTTTTAAGTGAAAATAAGATAATTTGTAAAGAAGTGAATTTAACATAATAAGGATAAACTAATCCACTGTGAAGTGACATCTAGAGAAGAGCAGAGTGGTGCAAACAGTAGCTCTTTTTCTTTTCTTTTCTTTTCTTTTCTTTTCTTTTCTTTTCTTTTCTTTTCTTTCTTTCTTTCTTTCTTTCTTTCTTTTTTTTTTAAGACAGGGTTTCTCTGTGTAGCTCTGGCTGTTCTGAAACTCACTCTGTAGTCCAGGCTTGCCTCGAACTCACAATCTGCCTGCCTCTGCCTCTTGGGTGCTGTGAATAAAGGTGTGCGCCACTGCTGCCTGGCTGTAGTAGCTCTTTTAATTATATAAGTCTTGTAGAGGTACATTATACATTTTGATATAAAACTTCTTCTGGAAGATGGCTTAGCACCTTGCTGTCAGACCCGATGAACTGAGTTCTATCTCTGGGAAGTGGGAAAGAGTCTCCTTCCACAAGTTGTCCTTTGATTTCCACACTTGTGATAAACATAGACACACACACACAGACCCCACCACCACCATACACACTAAAAATCTTCTTCTACCATCATTTTTAAAAGTAACTACCAAAACTAATGTAATCTTTTTAAAAGTTTTTAGATTTATTTTTTGGATTCCAGTGTTTTACCTGTACATGCATATATGTGCTCATGTGCATACCTAGTACCCACAGAGGTCAACAGAGGGCATAAGATCCCTTGGAACTGTAGTTGTGCACGGTTGTGAGCCACCACCTCACCCTTCTCTTAGAACAAGTGCTCTTTACCACGGAGCCACCCCTACTGCTTCTAATGTAATTGTTAAAAAACATAATGCAAGAACTTTTAAAGGTACGGTGGGTTTTAAGTTAGTTTCCTTTTCATTTTACAGTTGTTTTACTTGTGTTTTAATTGTCGGACATACAAATGAGCATTTCCAATATTAGCTAGTTACTAAAAAGTTTAAAGTAGTTCTTCATGACACTTATTTTAGGAATAAACTGGAGAAATTTGACTTCCCTGATTGATTTGCTGCTTTTTTTTTCAGACTTAGGATGTCATGCAAATGTACGTAGTGATCATATTTTCCACTTCAGAACTATCTTACAGTCAGGAGTGATAGCATATGTGTGTGTGTGTGTGTGTGTGTGTACACATATATGATTATAATGTGTGTTGGTGGTAAATCTTCATAATCTTTTATTTGACAGTACTCTTTATGTATGACATCAAAGGCATACATTTTGGACATTATTGAAACTTTAAATTTTCGAATCAATGGATACCATCAAGAAATGGAAAACAATCACAAAGAATAGTACAGATCTAGAATCCAGAATATATAAAGTACTGTTATGAATCCATTAAAAAGTCAGCCCAATGAAAGTGAGAGTAAATATTACTCTATAAAGAAAAACATATATCTAACTAAGCTATCATGCAATGTTTAGTGGCCAAAGCCATCAGAGAAGTGCAGATCAAGTTCACAATGATATACCCCCTTTTAATCACTTATCTGCCTCTTAAATACTGCTGTTCATGATCTGAAAATATTACAGCTGCTTTGGAATTCCTCAGAGCACAGCAATGCCATTCACATATACGTACTTGTAAAAACTACAAAATATACTTATGAATAGGTATTTATGGGAACATTGTTCATAATAACAAAAAATAATAACTTCCCAAATATTCATAGTATAAAGTGCTAAAACCATACAACATAGTATAATTGAACAACAAAAATTAAAAAATGGAAAACTGTTTCATGGTATAGCCTGGATAGATTTTTAAGATGATATGTTTAATGAAATGACCATAGAACATGAATGGATTCTACAACTGATAAATTAAATAAAAGTAAGCAACCACTAAGGACCACATGTTGTAATGATTCTGACCATAGAATTCTGGAAATAGATTTATAGAAGCAGAAACTAGAAGCCTACCAAGGGCTGGAGGAGATAAGAGTCTGGGGGGAGTGGTGAGTACCAAATACTATGATGTCTATCTGGGGGCTAGGAGGCTGTAACCTAGTCTTGTTATAGATGTGCAGCTCTGACTGCTCAAAGCCTAACACTGGGAAGGAGGATGCATATGTGAGGAGTGTTAGCAACAATGGGGCATGAAATGCCCAAAAAAAAAAAGTGCTTCAAGAAGACGATGGATTTAGCTTTTGCCATACTCAGTTTGATGTACCTGCGAATCAGTATGTGGTGAGGCTCAGTAGGCAATTTAAAAATGTAGGTCAGAAGCCTGGAGAAATAATTTGAGAATCATTACTGAGTGGCTTAAAGGTAAGTGATTGTGTATCTAAAAAGGACTGTTGGTTCAAAGGAAAAGGATTCATGAGAACTTTACAGAAAATGAGCCGCTAGTAAAAGAGACAAGCTACAGAGAGAAGAAAGGAAACGAAGCCTAAGGTGCTCAGGAACCCATGGAGGGAATGCTTATCCTTGACAGTTACCTTTTCATGTGATATAAATATAGAAAATGTCCTTGTGCTTGATAATTTGGTGGTCACTGCTCTTCTAGCCAGATGTTACAGTATTTATTTGAGGGTAGAATTCAACAGGGCTTCCATAGAGTTTCTTTCAAGATGACATTAAGTTAGATTTATGAAAGAGAAATCTGTTTTCTTTAATTATTGATGTCAGAACCTTCCTTTTTAATCTACGCATTCCTATCCCATGCTATTTTCTTTTTAAAATTCACATGTGCATTAATCCATGTGTTTTTGGTTTCATAACCAAAAATAGCAATGCAAACTATAGAATCTGTACTATACCCATTATTAAGATACTCAAATTATGTAAATCTCTAACTTCACACAAAAGGATTTCTATGAGATTCTATTTATACAGGAAAGAAAATTCCTCTCACCAGAGCCTTAACTCTTATGCTTCCAAGTGCTGTTAAGACAAAGCAAAAGCTAGGGAATTGAGAGGAAACAAACATATTTTTTCCAGTGAAGATTTCCTATCATCATATGTACATTTGAGAGCCCATTTTAAACAAATTCATCTCACAGTTGCCTTTTAAAGGGGGAGACAGATGCTGTAGTCTTTCCTTCTCTGAATTTCCTAGGAAGCAAAATGTTTAAGGACTCTTTGAAATTCTAGTGTATGCTAAGCAATGGTACACAAATTGTTACTACTTTCGCTCTATGTTGTAGTTTAAATATGAAGGTTACCCCCTATGAATCCTGGCTTGAAGGCTTGGTACCCAATGCAGCCATGTTCCAAGGTAATTGGATCATGAAGACTCTAACCACATGAATGATGACTTCATGCCATTAATTGGTTCTTCCAGAGTGGGACATAGTTGGGAGAAGCAGGTCCTTTTGGGGATGAGTTTAAAGGATGTGTCTTGTATCTGTCCCCTTTCTTTATTTCCTAGATGCCACGAGGTGAGCATCTTTGTTTTCCTTAATACTGTGCTGTCATGTTGTAGCCAGAAATGACAGGGCAAGGTGACTATGGACTGAAACCATGAGCACAAAAATGAACTTTTCCTGTTTAAGTTGACATTGTCAGGAACAATTATATGAGAAATGATTATATGATGTGTACTTTGGTAATAACTATTATCTTTTCCTTCTAGTTCTGATTATTTCTAACAGTGTTCAGAAATAGATCATAACTATGAAACAATGACAAAGATTTAGAGTTTCCAGAGTTCACAGAGAAATGCCTGTGATGGCCATGCATTACTAACCTTCAATCCTTTCACCATGGCACACTCTTAGAAGGTTAGAGTATGGCCGGGCATGGTGGCTCATGCCTTTAATACCAACACTTGGGAAGTAGAGGCAGGTGGATTTCTGAGTTCGAGGCCAGCCTGGTCTACAAAGTGAGTTCCAGGACAGCCAGGATTACACAGAGAAACCCTGTCTCAAAAAACCAAAAAAAAAAAAAAAAAGAAAAAAACCAAAAAAAAAAAAAGAAGGAGGAGGAGGAGGAGAAGGTTAGAGTATGGATCTATGGATCTTGGTAGCACCGGAAAACCACAGAAGTTCCCCAACTTTTAGGTGATAGAATTATAGCCCTCATGCTATAGAATTAATGCAAAAAGACTTAATATTTACTATGTGTTTAAAATTGCTTACTCTATGTCAGGAACTCTGACTGGCAAAGGTCTCCTTTTTACTGAGTAGTAGAAGAAACAGAAAACAAAGTGTAGAAACATTAGTGACTTGTTTAAGAAAGTAGTTCATAGGTAATTAGGTTTTGGGCTTTGTTTCACTCCTTGATTGATTGATTGATTGATTCATTCATTCATTCATTAACTCATTCATGGCATGGGTTTATGTAGATAGGCTGGCCTCAAAATTTGCTATATAGCCAAAGCTTGCCTTGAATTCCTAATGCTGAGATTCCAGGCTTGTACAGCAAGCACATTTGCTTCTGTTGGCAGTCCACATTTTTCACTCTGGCTTCTAAAATGAGCATTCATTTATAACAATGATTTTCCTGCTCTTCCTCATAGAGATGAATGTAGACTCAAAGACTTAGCGTGAATTGACTCCAGGTGGTGCTTGAATACCTTAGCCAGTATTCTCACTATCTTATTGGGAACTCAATCACTTCACTTTCCTCAGTAAAGAATTAAATACAATTGCTTCTATAATATTAGCTGTATCTAGATCAAAAGTTATTACTGTCATCTGTACAACCATAGAGTTGTCAGAAGCTAGCATATAGAAAATGTTTAAGACTGTGTCTTTTATGCTTTACATTCGTGTTAATAGGATAAAACATTATTTATTCTATTCTATATAACACATGAATGAGAAATAGCAATCTTAATTGTGAGTTTGGCTATTCTAGCAGAGACTTGGGCATCTAGGAGTACTGGAGGAAGGAATTGGACCCAAGCAGTCCCTCTCTGGGGAGTTAGCTCTGAGAAACTTCAGAAAACAGGTTTTAAAAACTGCATTTCCATTCTTCTTACCTCTTCCTTGTCAAAAGGCAGGTGCCTTCCCCCTTATCCAGAATTCCACATGCAAAGAAAAGTTCATAGTCAAATGATAGAGGGAAGGTTATGCTGCTCCCGGGTTAAGGTCTAGACCGCCAGTGTACAGGCAGCCACCTTAGCCACAGTTCTATGACATGCTTACACTGTGATAGGTCAGATGGAGTACAAGTGTAAAAACACTTTGTATCACATTTTATAAACTACTGTGAAATGGGAATACAAAATATTTTAAGAGTTTTAAGATTGATTACAGGGTGAGGTGATATTTCAGGTAACATTGATTATATAAAATGTCATTAAATTAAATTAAATTAATTTCTGTTGAGTGTGATAGCATAGGGATGCCTAGGCAGTCAAATACAAACTTAACAGCAGCCTGGCCTGCAGAGCAAATTCCAGGCCATTGCAAACTAAATAGAGAGACTTTATCTTTTATATACTTATTATGATAATGTATTAGTTACATTTCATTAGATATTTTTATTTTTGATATTGTGTCATTTCCTTTCTCCCTTCCCTTTCTTCCCTCCAAACCTTCTCATGCTTTCCTCATTGCTTTTTCAAATGAGGCTTTGTCTTCCAAATGAGAAATAATTTTTCATGTTCTTTTTTTACATTTTGTTTTGGCTTCAAGAAAACTTTAAATTGTCTTTCATTTTATTCTTTTCGAATAGCTAAATTGGTAGTCACATCTATCCAGCCAACTTCCCAATGTGACCCATTAACACCCTCATCCACACAAAGAGGGCTAATGTTCACCCAGCCTTTTTTTCTTAGTCCTACCTAACTTCCTGCCTTTGTTCTTTATTGGGCAGATAAGAAACACAAAGCAAAAAACAAAACATTAAGTTTGTCCCAATTGGATGTGATAGGGCCCAATGGATTTGCTAGAAGCTCCATAAAGCAAGGTTTAGAAAGTCTAGTGAACTCATTTTACACTGTAACTACCTGAATGTATTGCTGTTGTTTCCTTTGAACTATCAAATTGTGGGGAAACGTTGTCCTTATTTTTGAGTGTTTTCATTTTGCAGGTAGCCTAAGTACATGCTTGTTAGAACATATTCTAAGAGCAGAGTTCTGTGGGGCAATGCTAAGTACTTGTGAGAAAACTCCGAGAAAACAAAACAAAACAAGAGTCTGTGACCTTGGTTCCTTCAAAAGCACAGACCTGTTCTTGACATGTGCATCTATGCCACCTCCCAGGTGTACCGGAAGGGAATGAGTTTGCTTTAGATTATTCATTACAACTGGCTATTATTTGTTTATATGCCTCCATGGAAAAACATGATTTGCTACAGTATAGTTTGTTCTTATGATCATATACAGCTTGAGCTCAGGAGAACCTCATTCATAGGACCTTATTTAACCCTTAGAGTATAAACTGTCTGATGCTCTGAATAAAGTTGACTACTGCAGGAGACTTTTTTTTGCCTCATTTATAGACTCCAGTCTAGCAGGTTCATGCTACTTTTAGAATGGTAAACACATGCTATATCAGATTCATTGTAGTATACCTCCAAAGACCTCTCACCTGAACCTTGCTGAGTCCATCTCTGAAGAGAGATGTCCAGTTGACAAGCCCTGAGCCCAGGAGGAAAGCAGATGGCTAGTTTCAGGCAAAAAGACAGAAGTTATTGATGAAAATTGTTTTAGTGCAAGTGTATGTGTGTGTGTGTGGATGTGCATGCATGTGTGTAGCACATCCATATAAGGTAATGCAATCTTTGTTGAAATTATTTCCACTTTAAAATTCTGTGCTTTAAAATACACAATTTGACTTCCTTAGAGTCACGCCAAGGTATTTTATATTATTTGTGACTATTGAGAAGGGTGTTGTTTCCCTAATTTCTTTCTCAGCCTATTTATCCTTTGTGTAGAGAAAGGCCATTGACTTGTTTGAGTTAATTTTATATCCAGCTACTTCACCGAAGCTGTTTATCAGGTTTAGGAGTTCTCTGGTGGAATTTTTAGGGTCACTTATATATACTATCATATCATCTGCAAAAAGTGATATTTTGACTTCTTCCTATCTAATTTGTATCCCCTTGATCTCTTTTTGTTGTCGAATTGCCCTGGGTAGGACTTCAAATACAATGCTGAATAGGTAGGGAGAAAATGGGCAGCCTTGTCTAGTCCCTGATTTTAGTGGGAATCCTTCCAGCTTCTTGCCATTTACTTTGATGTTGGCTACTGATTTGCTGTAGATTGCTTTTATCATGTTTTGGTATGAACCTAGAATTCCTGATCTTTCCAAGACTTTCATCATGAATGGATGTTGGATTTTGTCAAATGCTTTCTCAACATCTAACTAGATGATCATGTGGTTTTTGTCTTTGAGTTTGTTTATATAGTGGATTACATTGATGGATTTCTGTATATTAAACCATCCCTGCATCCCTGGAATAAAACCTACTTGGTCAAGATGGATGATTGTTTTGATAAGAACTTCAAGTCTCTGAAGAAAGAAATTAAAGAAGATCTCAGAAGATGGAAAGATCTCCCATGCTCATGGATTGGTAGGAGCAATATAGTAAAAAATGGCTATCTTGCCAAAAGCAATCTACAGATTCAATGCAATCCCCATCAAAATTCCAACTCAATTCTTCAACAAATTAGAACGGGCAATCTGCAAATTCATCTGGAATAACAAAAAAACTAGGATAGCAAAAACTCTTCTCAAGGATAAAAGAACCTCTGGTGGAATCACCATGCCTGACCTAAAGCTGTACTATAGAGCAATTGTGATTAAAACTGCATGGTACTGGTATGGCAACAGACAAATAGAACAATGGAGTAGAATTGAAGACCAGAAATGAACCCATACACCTATGGTCACTTGATCTTTGACAAGGGAGCTAAAACCATCCAGTGGAAAAAAGACAGCATTTTCAACAAATGGTGCTGGCACAACTGGCGGTTATCATGTAGAAGAATGAGAATTGATCCATTCCTATCTCCTTGTACTAAGGTCAACTCTAAGTGGATCAAGGAACTCCACAGAAAACCAGAGACAGTGAAAATTATAGAGAAGAAAGTGGGGAAAAGCCTCGAAGACATGGGCACAGGGGAAAAATTCCTGAATAGAACAGCAGTGGCTTATGCTGTAAGATCGAGAATTGACAAATAGGACCTCATAAAATTGCAAAGCTTCTGTAAGGCAAAAGACACCATCAATAAGACAAAAAAGGCCACCAACAGATTGGGGAAGGATCTTTACCTATCCTAAATCAGATAGGGGACTAATATCCAATATATATAAAGAACTCAAGAAGGCCTCATAAAATTGCAAAGCTTCTGTAAGGCAAAAGACCCCGTCAATAAGACAAAAAGGCCACCTACAGATTGGGAAAGGATCTTTACCTATCCTAAACCAGATAGGGGACTAATATCCAATATATATAAAGAACTCAAGAAGGTGGACTCCAGAAAATCAAATAACCCCATTAAAAATGGGGTACAGAGCTTAACAAAGAATTCTCACCTGAGGAATACCAAATGGCTGAGAAGCACCTGAAAAAATGTTCAGCATCCTTAATCATCAGGGAAATACAAATCAAAACAACCCTGAGATTCCACCTCACACCAGTCAGAATGGCTAAGATCAAAAATTCAGGTGACAGCAGATGCTGGCGAGGATGTGGAGAAAGAGGAACACTCCTCCATTGTTGGTGGGATTGCAAGCTTGTACAACCACTCTGGAAATCAGTCTGGTGGTTCCTCAGAAAATTGGACATAGTACTACTGGAGGATCCCGCAATACCTCTCCTGGGCATATATCCAGAAGATGTTCCAACTGGTAAGAAGGACACATGCTCCACTATTTTCATAGCAGCCTTATTTAAAATAGCCAGAAGCTGGAAAGAACCCAGATATCCCTCAACAAAGGAATGGATACAGAAAATGTGGTATATTTACACAATGAAGTACTTCTCAGCTATTAAAAAGAATGAATTTATGAAATTCCTAGGCAAATGGATGAACCTGGAGGGCATCATCCTGAGTGAGGTAACACAATCACAAAAGAATTCAAATGATATGTACTCACTGATAAGTGGATATTAGCCCAGAAACTTAGTATACCCGAGATATAAGGTACAATTTGCAAAACACATGAAACTGAAGAACGAAGACCAAAGTGTGGACACTTTGCCCCTTCTTAGAATTGGAAACAATCACCCATGGAAGGAATTACAGAGACAAAGTTTGGAGCTGAGACAAAAGGATGGACCATCTAGAGACTGCCATATCCAGGGATCCATCCCATAGTTAGCCTCCAAACGATGACACCATTGCATACACTAGCAAGATTTTGCTGAAAGGACCGTGATATAGCTGTCTCTTGTGAGACTGTCCCGGGGCCTATCAAACACAGAAGTGGATGTTCACAGTCAGCTATTGGATGGATCACAGGACCCCCAATGGAGGAGCTAGAGAAAGTACCCAAGGAGCTAAAGGGATCTGCAACCCTATAAGGTGAAACAACAATATGATCTAACCAGTAACCCCCGGAGCTCGTGTCTCTAGCTGCATATGTATCAGAAGATGAAGAGAGGCCCATTGGTTGTGCAAACTTTTGTGCCTCAGTATAGGGGAATGCCAGAGCCAAGAAGTGGGAGTAGGTGGATAGGGGAGTGGGGTGGCAGGGTATGGGGGACTTTTGGGATAGCACTGGAAATGTAAATGAAGAAAATACCTAATTAAAAATAAAAGAAAAAAAAACAAAATACACAATTTGAAAAAGAACATTTTCATTTAAATAATGTACCATTTAAAAGACAGTTTGATCATATGTTTATCATTATAGTCAGAGTGCCTACTGTATAATTATAAATTACAACTTTAAACCATTGGGCATTGTTGCACATGCCCTTTGTCCCCAGCATGAGGGAGACAGAGGCAGGAGGTTCTCTGGGAGTTCAAGGCCAGCCTAGTCCATAGGAAACTCTAGCTAGTCCAAGATATATAGAGAAACCCCATCTCAAAAACAAACATACTAAAACAAAAAACAAAAACAATACCCCAGAAAACAAAAAATAAAAAACCATCCCCCAAAACAAACAAAGAAACAAACAAACAGGAAGTTATTTTTAACTCCTCAGAAAAATTATTAAAAAATATGTAAGGGTAACACAGCTCTGTGGAAAAAAGTTGAAGTATGAAAACTACTATTCTTTATTTAATCAAATATTGTTGTTGAAAATATAACTCCAATGAATTATTTGCCTCAAGGCAATTAGTTACCACCAATCCATGAATTCCACTAAGTCTCTCAAGTTATTCTCTAATAATCCTTTGTAAATATTTACAATTTGATAACTGGAGAAACAACTTGACCTTTGCTAAGGCATAGGACAGTAGTAAAATCTCAAGTGTAAGTTGTGTCATGTGCTAATTTCAGAGTGTCTTCTTAGGTGACTAAGGAAATTGTCAAATCCGATTGGCCTCCTTTCTTTGGCCTTTGATTAGAGGACAGTGCTGAGGAAGTGAACGTTCTCAGCACCTGTGTCACTCACTCACTGGAGGAGTCTGTTGGCTCCCTGTCTCCTTGTGTTCTGGAACTTCAGAAGAGGCTGCTGTATCTTAATTTGATCTTGCTTTCCAGGTCATCAATTCAGTTTTTCTGGGCCTCTCAGACTCACTGTTCTCATTAATGATGCTGTCTGTCCATTGTTATCTAGATGTCCTCATTTTCCTCCCAGTCTTTCTGAGTTTAGATCAGATCTCGGTGACTCTATTCATAGCAGTGTCTAGCTTTACCTAGTGTCTCCTCACTTTCACCAAGTAAATCAGCACAGCTTGCTTAAAAGCTCAGTGCTGCCATTAATATCAAACAAGGTATTTTTCAGACCTTCAATTTGAACAAAGTTCTTCTGAACATACTCAGAATTTGCATTTCCTGATACTGCAATATTAGTAATGTAAGCATGACTGTAAGATTTAGTGAATAAAAAATAGAATGTCCCTAATGTCAGTTAATGATAATCGACCATTATAATTTAAAAGTATTTTCCATGCTGTATTTTATATATAGCTGGGGCAAGGATAGCGGCTTTTAATCCTTATAGGTTTAGAAGGCAATGCTGATTTATTTGAGCATGTTAAGTGCATTGGTTTTCTGTATAGGGCACTGGTTCTGTAATAATTGCACTACTGAATTCTCACTTCAGCAACCACAGACAGAGAGCTTTAAGTTAATGCCTTTCTTCTGCACCGTCGGTCTCCATGCCCCGTGCCACTTTCCCTTCTATGCTGCTAGTTTCCTCCATTATCCTTCTGAGTGGCGGTCTGGTGGCAGTCCTTAGCTCTGCTTCCCTACGGGGTTTCTCCATCTGCCCCTAGTTCTCCACATGATGGGATGTCAGCATTTCCTGAGGCAGAAGCAGAGGTGTCCTCTTGGTTAATGCTTAGGATTGTAATGCTACATCGTTGTTCTTCTATACGGAAAGCCAACCACTGTTCTTCCCCTTCCCTGTAGTTCTTACACTTGCTGTGTTCTACAGTACCCCAGTTTCCTTTGAAGGCTTCATTTACAATATGATCTCCACACAATATCATACCCATGATTGGCATCTAGAAATATTCATGTGAAAAAATGCTATTTTGGTTTGCTATTAGCTAAGGTGCTGCATTTCAACTGTCTTCATAAACCTCTTAGCTTAATCTGAGTTGATTTGAGCAAAATCTGTACTTCAGAAATCTGTGTGAAAGGTTCTTTGATCCTTCCTTCCGACATTTCAGGAAGCTACGATTGTGTGCTAGGTGTGGTGAGTTGTTTTAAAGTAGCTTCCAGACCATACCTTTGAACAATGAGATAATTCATTTCTTATGAGTGAAAGTGTGAATCATGGCGTTGGTTGTTGCCAGGGTCCCATCAGGTACATTCCGCATTGTGATAATTTCCTAAACCTTTCTGTTTAGGAACCAGCTTAAAGCAGTAAATGCTACATGTAAACACTCAACAAACGAAAGCCTTCCTCACCTTCTCTTTCATGTATGGCTCTGCATGAGGCATGGCCCACCTTCCACTTCTCCAGCCATGTGACCTCTTTCTGTACTCCTTTCTGTTTTGCTTCATTTTTCTTTCATAGTCAGTTACTCAACAAATACTATTTCCATTCTTCACATAGGACAGTGTATTTATTTCTACCATAAACAAGGTGATTTTCCTTCACTGAGGTGAGATATGACTTATAGCAATATATTGTGTAAGTTTCATATAAGCATATATAGCTTGGTAGTGTATTATTATAGAAGAACATGTTTTCACCAGAGATCATTAGGAAAGCAATGTGGAAGACACATAGTGAGCTTTTACAAATGGATAGTATTTTAGATTGGTGGGAAGTAGGAGCATTTGGGCAAAGGAAATTGTACAAAAGCATCGAAGCATAAAAGAACAGTGCAGCTTTGCAGCTGGAATGTGATTCAGATAGAAATAAGGGCTTTGCAGTTTGAGCCCACAGTTGGTATTGTGTTATAGATAGACTTGAGTGCTACCAAAGAGCAGCAGAGTGCTTCAGGTAGATTAACCTAAGAGGACTTTTTGAGCTGACTAAAAGAGGGAAATTTAATGATCTGATGATGTATTAGCTGTTGAAATTCTCTAGGCATAAAGTAATAATATTCTGAGATGGGCAATGGTTCAGGTAAGGAAAACATTCCAGGTGACCTGAATTATGGGCTAATGGAAATACTAATTATATTTATGGTATGAACATAACATTTACTTAATTTCGTGCAAAAATGTTTTGTGTAATAACTAACTTCATATAACAACTGGAAACTTCGGACAGATTATTCAGATTTTCTTTGTTGTAACAGGCTTAGTAAAACCACAGAACTAGTCAAGTTTATAGGTTGCACCTTTCTTTTACTTCCCAGAACCACTGGATCAACTCGGTTTTCATAGCAGTTATATTTTCTTAACCTGTATTAGAAATTCAGACTTTTAAATATCCTTTATTAGTTATTTGGGTCTGTTAAGAAAAACTTACCTAAAAATGATTTGAGTGGCATAAATGTCAAAAGGCCTGATTAAAGGTATGTGTGTATGTGTTTTACATGTGACAAAGGTTTGCCATAAAGTATTATAGCTCTCAAATTTCCAAAGACTTTTACATCCAGAGGTTCATTGAGTAGGAATTTTCTAATTCATACCTAAGCCTGTGAGCTTTAAGCTATTTTACTAAGCAAAAACTAGCATGTCAATAATAAACTTAAGGGGTGTGTGTATGTGTGCTATGTATAATGGAGCTTGAACCTAGGGCCTAGTATATGCTAATTATATAAAAACAAACCATATTTAATATAATTTACTTTTGTCAGAGATTTAAACCCATTAATTGTGTGACTTGTTTCTTATTAAAATAATGACTTATTTTAAAGTGATGTGATAGGACTGGGCAGAAGGCTCAATAGGTAACACAATTGCTACTTATGCATGAGGACCTGAGTTTTAATCCCCAGAACTCATGTTACTCAGGTTATGGTATACTCAGATACCATAGTACATGTCTGCAATTCCAGTGTTTTTATGGGGAGATGGGAGGCAGAGACAGAAGAATTCCCCAAAGTACATGGGCCAGCTGCTCTGCTTTGAATATTGTTGAACAGCAAAGAGATCCTGTCTTAAACAAGTTGGAAAATAAAGAACACTACCCAAGGTTGTCCTCTGACCTTCACACTATTGCCATGGCTGATGTTCATGTGGCTTTACATGAGAATACACATAGATACCACACATATGTATCATATGTATATATGTGTTCATATATCCATACAGAGAGAGAGTTATAAAATCATGGAATATTTAAATGCCTATTTCTTTTTACCTTTTGTATGTATAAAATTTATTTTTTCTGGGGTGAAGAATTGAACCCAGGGCCTCATGCATGCTATGTAGCTCCTTTTCCATTAAGTTATACCCCAGACCTCTCTCTACTCTCTCTTTTTAAAATTATTTCTAGTTTGAAATAAAATGCTTAATAAGAAAATTCTAAACAGCCCTTTGACAATTAGAGAAAATAAAAACTGGGTAGGAGTTCTCACTTCTGTTTATAAGATGGAAACATCTTTATTTTTATAATTATTTTTGTGTCATTTTTAGTATTAGAAATTAGGAACTAATATATATATATTTTACTCTGAAATTTCATAAGTCATTGCTTATTCTCTTAATAAGGAATATATGCTTATCCTGCCTGCTTTCTAGTTCACCAAGTGCCTACTAACATCTGAGTCACCAGGGAAACAAAGTAAGGACTGATCACGGCTCCCTTGAAGGTAGCAAACAAGAGGGGTGGTCCAGGCAGGGACTCCAGCTAATTAACTGGCACAGTGGAAGTTAGAGAACCAAATAGTTAACAGGATACAAGGGAAAAGAAGCAGCCATCCTGTATATCTCCTCAGAAATTGGAATGGAGACCTGTGGGGGAACTCATTCCAATTGAGGTTTGGACTCAAGTTTTAAATGTAGAATGACAGCTCTGTCAGACATGTAGTTCCTAGAAAACAGTCTTTGTGCATTTGCTGGTGGGTTACATAGATGCTTGTTTTAAAATACAGCTTGCTTGCAAGTGGTGTAGAGATTTGGGACATTCAGATCTAAGTAGGATCTTGGAAAATGTGCTGGGAAGCAGCTTCTCACATAATGTTGATCGTCAAAACGGTTGCCATCTGCTTCAGTAAGGATCCAGGAGAGGAAAGTTAGTCATTGATGTCAGAGGTGGTCCTATATTCCTGGGGAGAGCTTTAAAAAAAAAACCTGGATTCTTTGTGAAATTTACCCCAATCATGTACCCCAAACCACTCCTCTCCCTATTTATACTCCCAAAGAAAACAAAAATCTCCCCGTAGAAGCTATTGTGTCACATACTATAGCCATTTGTCCACACATCTTTATTTGTCAGTGTTCATTGGAATGACGCATTGGTCTGGTTAGAGGCCTCTGGCTTCTGCTACACTATCAGTAGTCTGTTCTCACTGAGACTCCTCTCAGATAGCCTGTTGTTCTTCTGTGTAATGGAGATCCTGCAGCTTGGGTTGTCTAGGACCAGCCCCTTCATGTATTCTAGCAGTTTGTAGATGGGGTAGATGTTGGGGTGTGCCAGTTCAGATCCCTGGATCTGGGTCTGGGTGGTAGCTAAGTTGGTCAGCCCACCAGCTCTCCAGAACCCTCACGACCAGGGCCAAATCTCTTACACTGCCTGCATGCAGCAAGTGGTGGGGCCAGCTCCTCAGGGAGAGCTTTAAGAGGGAAGCTGTTCAATATAGTACTCCATGTGTTAGCCAGAACAATAGGAGATCAACAAAAAGAGATCAAGGGGATACAAATTGGTAAAGAAGAAATAAAGGTATCACTATTTGCAGATGATATGATAGTATACATAAGTTACTCCAAAAATTCTACCAGAGAACTTCTCCAGGTAATAAACAACTTTAGCAATGTGGTTGGATATAAAATTAACTCAAATAAATCAGTAGCCTTCCCTTATACAAATGATAAACAGGCTGAGAAAGAAATTAGGGAAACAACTCCCTTCACAGTAGCCACAAATAACATAAAATATCTTAGGGTAACTCTAACCAAACAAGTGAAAGACCTGCGTGACAATAATTTCAAGTCTCTCAAGAAAGAAATTGAAGGTCTCAGAAAATGGAGAGATCTCCCATGCTCATGAATTGGCAGAATTAACAGTAAAAATGGCCATCCTAACCAAAGGCAGTCTACAGATTCAATGCAATCCCCATCAAAATCCAAACACAATTCTTCAAAGGTATGGAAAGAGCAATTCTCAAATTGAACTGATAAAGCAAAAAAACCAGAATAGCGAAAACAGTTCTTAACAATAGAACAGCTGAGGGAATCACCATCCCTGACCTCAAGCTCTACTACAGAGCAATAGTGATAAAAACTGCATGGTATTGGTACAGAGACAGACATGTTGATCAATGGAATAGAATTGAAGACCCAGAAATAAAACCACACACTTACAGACACTTGATCTTTGACAAAGAAGACAAAAATAAATTTTCTCACTTCATCCTTGGATTTTATGGTAAAACATCAAGGCAAATGAGACCCACACTGCAAATCCATCTGCTTTCAGGGACATGTAAGCAGACTAGTTTGTGCTGTTTTACCATCCAACATCAAACTGAAGGCAGATCCCTTTAGAGTAAGGATCTGTGAAGACAGTGTAAGGTCAGAACTTTTTATGCCTGAATCATTAATCTTCCTACTGATTGTAGCTAGTGATGGTTCACACTAGCACTTTTAATAGCTTTGACAGATTGGAATGATGCTTATAAAGTTGGATTGGTTTTGTGGTAGATAGGAAGTGACAGCACGACTTATGCTTTAGGGTGACAGTAGGAGCTAATAAGGAAAGGCACTGTCATAGTGCTAGAAATGTGAAAACCCAAGGTGTAGACAGGTGTCTCATATATCGAATAAGGCCGTGTGGGAACAGTTGTCCTCACTATAATACCTTTTTAGTTCTTGGCAGCTCCAAAATTGTTTTGTAAAAAATAATAGGATGTGCTTCTTCTAAGCCTGTCTTGCTAATGCTTCTTGACATATAAGAGCTGTATTCACTTTTTAGAATCTACAAGAAGCAAGTGAGTGATGATTCTTTTCTGGTAGGAATTATAAGAATTACAAGCATTCCAGATAAATAGGCAGTGCTTGATAAATATTTCATGCAATATTCTTGATAGAAAATTGAATTGAAGGTGATTTCAGATTAAACAATCTCTTTATTATACCCCCATTGGATTGGTTTTAAAGTGATATTCAACAAACTACATGGTACCTCTGTTGGACCATGGATTTTATCTACAAGTGATTATTTCCCCCTTGAAAATAGATTTAGTCTTAGGATTAAAGCTTGTACAACCACTCTGGAAATCAGTCTGGTGGTTCCTCAGAAAATTGGACATAGTACTACTGGAGGATCCCACAATACCTCTCCTGGGCATATATCCAGAAGATGTCCCAACTGGTAAGAAAGACACATGCTCCACTATGTTCATAGAAGCCTTATTTTTAATAGCCAGAAGCTGGAAAGAACCCAGATGCCCCTCAACAGAGGAATGGATACAGAAAATGTGGTACATTTACACAATGGAGTACTACTCAGCTATTAAAAAGGATGAATTTATGAAATTCCTAGGCAAATGGATGGACCTGGAGGGCATCAACCTGAGTGAGGTAACCCAATCACAAAAGAACTCACATGATATGTACTCACTGATAGGTGGATATTAGCCCAGAAACTTTGAATACCCAAGATACAATTTGCAAAATACATGAAACTCAAGAAGAAGGAAGACCAAAGTGTGGACACTTTGCCCCTTCTTAGAATTGGGAACAAAATACCCATGGAAGGAGTTACAGAGACAAAGTTTGGAGCTGAGACGAAAGGATGGACCATCTAGAGACTGCCATATCCAGGGATCCATCCCATAATTAGTCTCCAAACACTGACACCATTGCATACACTAACAAGCGTTTGCTGAAAGGCACTGTCTCTTGTGAGACAATGCTGGGGCCTAGCAAAGACAGAAGTGGATGCTCACAGTCAGCTATTGGATGGATCACAGGGCCCCCAATGGAGGAGCTAGAGAAAGTATCCAAGGAGCTAAAGGGATCTGCAACCTTATAGATGGAACAACAATATGATCTAACCAATACCCCGCGGAGCTCGTGTCTCTAGCTGCATATGTAGCATGCATATGTAGTCGGCCATCAGTGGAAAGAAAGGCCCATTGATCATGCAAACTTTATATTCCTCAGTATAGGGGAATGCCAAGGCCAAGAAGTGGGAGTGGTGGGTAGGGGAGTGGGGGTAGGTGGGTATGGGGGACTTTTGGGATAGCATTGGAAATGTAAATGAGGAAAATACCTAATTAAAAAAATTTTAAAAACAATATGGATAAAAGAAAAATTTGAACGGCACCATATAAACATACAATGATCCTAAATGTGTAAGCAGTTCCTAGAAGTGAGTCTACTGATTTCCCCCATAAATATCCTGCAAAGCCCAAAGAGTTAACCTCTAAGCCACTAGGCACTGTTTGTCCCCCAGGCTGTCCACCCAAGGAATTTAGTTTCTTCATCATCTTTTCAAGTAGGTTGTAAGTAAAACCTGTCATTTTATGGAAAGAGAAACCCTTCATCAGTAAAACCCTGGGAGGTAAAAGCTTCAGTCTGTGTGGTTATCTAGTTTTCAAGAGCAGAATCACACATGCTAACCACTACTCCACCACTGAGATACAGGTCCTTAGCTCTGTAATGTAACTTTCCATGCCTCACCACTCTACTTACCCTTTTCCAGACCTCTCTCAAATCGTCACTCTGTTAAAAAATTTATTTCCTTGTCAAGTGTCAATTTATTTTATTTTAATTAGGTATTTTCTACATTTACTTTTCCAATGCTATCCCAAAAGCCCCCCACTCCCCCACTCCTCTACCCACTCACTCCTACTTCTTAGCCCTGGCATTCCCCTGTACTGAGGCATATAAAGTTTGCATGACCTCTCTTTCCACTGATGGCCGACTAGGCCATCTTCTGATATATATGCAGCTAGAGACACAAGCTCTGGGTGGTACTGATTAGTTCACATTGTGGTTCCATCTATAGGGTTGCAGACCCCTTTAGCTCCTTGGGTACTTTTTCTAGCTCCACCATTGGGGGCCCTGTGATCCATCCAATAGCTGACTGTGAGCATCCACTTCTGCGTTTGATAGGCCCCGGCACAGTCTCACAAGAGACAGCTATATCAGGGTCCTTTCAGCAAAATCTTTCTAGTGTATGCAGTAGTGTCAGCATTTGGAGGCTGATTATGGGATGGATCCCCAGATATGGCAGTCTCTAGATGGTCCATCCTTTCGTCACAGCTCCAAACTTTGTCTCTGTAACTCCTTACATGGGTGTTTTGTTCCCAATTCTAAGAAGGGGCAAAGTGTCAACACTTTGGTCTTCCTTCTTCTTGAGTTTCATGAGTTTCACAAACTGCATCTTATATCTTGGGTATTCTAAGTTTCTGGGGTAATATCCACTTATCAGTGAGTACATATCATGTGAGTTCTTTTGTGATTGGGTTACCTCACTCAGGTTGATGCCCTCCAGGTCCATCCATTTGCCTAGGAATTTCATAAATTCATTCTTTTTAATAGCTGAGAAGTACTTCATTGTGTAAATATACCACATTTTCTGTATCCATTCCTTTGTTGAGGGATATCTGGGTTCTTTCCAGCTTCTGGCTATTTTAAATAAGGCTGCTATGAACATAGTGGAGCATGTGTCCTTCTTACCAGTTGGAACATCTTCTGGATATATGCCCAGGAGAGGTATTGCGGGATCCTCCAGTAGTACTATGTCCAATTTTCTGAGGAACCACCAGACTGATTTCCAGAGTGGTTGTACAAGCTTGCAATCCCACCAACAATGGAGGAGTGTTCCTCTTTCTCCACATCCTCGCCAGCATCTGCTGTCACCTGAATTTTTGATCTTAGCCATTCTGACTGGTGTGAGGTGGAATCTCAGGGTTGTTTTGATTTGTATTTCCCTGATGATTAAGGATGCTGAACATTTTTTCAGGTGCTTCTCAGCCATTTGGTATTCCTCAGGTGAGAATTCTTTGTTTAGCTCTGAGCCCCATTTTTAATGGGGTTATTTGATTTTCTGGAGTCCACCTTCTTGAGTTCTTTATATATATTGGATATTAATCCCCTATCTGGTTTAGGATAGGTAAAGATCCTTTCCCAATTTGTTGGTGGCCTTTTTGTCTTATTGACGGTATCTTTTGCCTTACAGAAGCTTTGCAATTTTATGAGGCCCCATTTATCGATTCTCGATCTTACAGCACAAGCTATTGCTGTTCTATTCAGGAATTTTTCCCCTGTGCCCATGTCTTCGAGGCTTTCCCCCACTTTCTTCTCTATAAGTTTCACTATCTCTGGTTTTATGTGGAATTCCTTGATCCACTTAGAGTTGACCTTAGTACAAGGAGGTAGGAATGGATCAATTCTCATTCTTCTACATGATAACTGCCAGTTGTGCCAGCACCATTTGTTGAAAATGCTGTCTTTTTTTCACTAGATGGTTTTAGCTCCCTTGTCAAAGATCAAGTGACCATAGGTGTGTGGGTTCATTTCTGGGTCTTCAATCCCATTCCATTGGTCTACTTGTCTGTTGCTATACCAGTACCATGCAGTTTTTATCACAATTGCTCTATAGTACAGCTTTAGGTCAGGTATGGTGATTCCACCAGAGGTTCTTTTATCCTTGAGAAGAGTTTTTGCTATCCTAGTTTTTTTGTTATTCCAGATGAATTTGTAGATTGCCCTTCCTAATTTGTTGAAGAATTGAGTTGGAATTTTGATGGGGATTGCATTGAATCTGTAGATTGCTTTTGGCAAGATAGCCATTTTTACTATATTGATCCTGCCAATCCATGAGCATGGGAGATCTTTCCATCTTCTGAGATCTTCTTTAACTTCTTTCTTCAGAGACTTGAAGTTCTTATCATATAGATCTTTCACTTCCTTAGCTAGAGTCACACCAACGTATTTTATATTATTTGTGACTATTATGAAAGATGTTGTTTCCCTAACTTCTCTCTCAGCCTGTTTATTCTTTGTGTAGAGAAAGGCCATTGACTTGTTTGAGTCAATTTTATATCCAGCTACTTCATTGAAGCTGTTTATCAGGTTTAGGAGTTCTTTGGTGGAATTTTTAGGGTCACTTATATATACTATCATATCATCTGCAAAAAGTGATATTTTGACTTCTTCCTTTCTAATTTATATCCCCTTGATCTCCTTTTGTTGTCGAATTGCTCTGGCTAGGACTTCAAGTACAATGTTGAATAGGTATGGAGAAAGTGGGCAGCCTTGTCTAGTCCCTGATTTTAGTGGGATTGCTTGCAGCTTCTCACCATTTACTTTGATGTTGGCTACTGCTTTTCTCTAGATTGCTTTTATCATGTTTAGGTATGGGCCTTGAATTCCTGATCTTTCCAAGACTTTTATCATGAATAGGTGTTGGATTTTGTCAAATGCTTTCTCCGCATTTAATGAGATGATCATGTGTTTTTTTGTCTTTTAGTTTGTTTATATGGATTATGTTGATGGATTTTCATATATTAAACCATCCCTGCATCCCTGGAATGAAACCTACTTGGTCAGGATGGATGATTATTTTGAAGTGTTCTTGGATTCAGTTAGCAAGAATTTTATTGAGTATTTTTGCATCGATATTCATAAGGGAAATTGGTCTGAAGTTCTCTATCTTTGTTGGATCTTCCTGTGGTTTAGGTATCAGAGTAATTGTGGCTTCATAGAATGAATTGGGTAGAGTACCTTCTGCTTCTATTTTGTGGAATAGTTTGTGAAAAACTGGAATTATATCTTCTTTGAAGGTCTGATAGAACTCTGCACTAAACCCATCTGGTCCTGGGCTTTTTTTGGTTGGGAGACTATTAATGACTGGTTCTCTAAGTGTCAATTTTTATGTATCCATTCCTTTTACTCAAAGTATTTACAATATTAGAGTTTCATGTTACTCAGCTTCAATATTCTATTCCTGCAAGCCATCAGAATGTCCTGTGGACTGCCTTGTCAAATGTGCAGTAGCAAATTTGGAACCTGTCATTTTGCTCTCTTTCTTTCTCTCTGTGATATAAGATCTAATTACCACCCAGCATGAAGTAGCGGCTGAAGTGAAAGAGGCAGCAGGAGCAGGTCCTGACTTACAGACTCATCAGCTCTCTGCTCCTATTGCACTTCTCAGCCACAAAGAGGAACCAGCATCATTAAAGCAACTCCCATTTAAAACATTTTCTCCTTCCTGATATGACGCGGAAAGAGGATTTGTTCAATCTTGGAAGAAGCAAGACATTAAACAATACATTTAATGGGCAATTAGCAGCCTTTGATGCTTCTCTGAATTGTACAAAGTATTTTCATCAGTAAAATTACTCAAAATATTCATCCTTTTCCCCTGACATTTAAATAGAGATAACACAAATATTTCTAGGGTTAAAATTAGATCAAGGTAACAATCATTTAAATAAGGTTCAGAATTTTATATATTTTTCAGCTTTCATTTTCTAACTATCTATAAAACACTTAAATTTATGTTTAAAATATTATAGGTTGTAGGATCCTGAATTTTAGAATAAATAAGTTTTGTAATTAAAACTAGTATGTGTCTGTGTATGTATGTGGGGGGTGTAATATTCTTTAAAGGACTGTGATCAAAAGTTCATTTACCATATTGTCCATGATTAAAAAATAGAAAATGTTATCTAGCAAATGTATAGATATGTGCTTTGTTGTTATCTGAAGCATACATTATTATGCCTTTGTAGAAGGAGAATATCTATATCAAACTTGAATGTACAGCTAAGCATAGTACGTGCTTATAAGCCTAGCACTGGGGTGATGGGGGCAGGGGAATCAAGTCCAATGCTAGCTTTGACTATATGAAAGCCTGTCTTTAAAACAACCCAAAAGACAAACCAGCTGTCAAACCAAACCTTAAAATAATGAGTATATTCTTTGACCTAGCTACTGAACTTTTAGGAATTTGTCTTGAAAACACACCCCCCCACACACACACACATACACAGTCTGAAAAGATGGCTCATAGTTAAAAAAGTGTTTTTTCTAGAGGATCTGAGTTCAAATCCCAGCATTCATGTCTTATGGCTCACAAATGACTGTAACTCCAATTCAGGGGTTCTTTTGCCTTTTACTGCCCTCTGTAGATACCCTCATATATATATATATATATATACATGATATAATTTCACAGAAACACATATATAAACATAAATAAAACACTAAATTAGACATCTTTATAACAACAGAAGTAGAAATGTACAAAAGTATTTTTTATTAAATGGAAAAATAGACAATACTAAGGGTAATATTTTTAAATTATTATAGTATACCTGAAAGCAGACATATTTCCTTCTTTTTAAATCCTGAATCTAAGAGAGCAATGTATAGTTACATGTCTTGATAAGGATCAGTCTGTAATTGATCTTAGTAAGTGAAAGAAACATGCAGTTTCTCTGGAAAAGTGTGTGTACAAGTTTCTTCTCTCCCTGTCTTCTCATGCATACACATACACACACCACACACACACACACACACACACACACACACACACACACACACGGCCCTTAGGTGGATATGTGAAAGAACATAATCAGTGGAGGCGCCAATGAAAGGGAGAGCAGTGACACTGTGCTAGAAGGAGAGAGTTTTTAATCACATAATTATTGTTCTGTCTCTGTGTCTGTGTGTGTCTGTGTCTGTGTGTGTCTGTGTCTGTGTGTCTGTGTGTCTGTGTCTGTGTCTGTGTGTGTCTGTGTCTGTGTCTGTGTGTGTCTGTGTGTCTGTGTCTGTGTCTCTGTCTGTGTCTGTGTCTGTGTCTATGTGTGTCTGTGTGTCTGTGTGTGTCTGTGTGTGTCTGTGTCTGTGTGTGTCTGTGTGTGTCTGTATCTGTGTCTGTGTGTGTCTGTGTCTGTCTGTGTCTGTGTCTGTGTCTGTCTGTGTCTGTGTCTGTGTCTGTGTCTGTGTCTGTCTGTGTCTGTCTGTGTCTGTGTCTGTGTCTGTGTCTGTGTCTGTGTCTGTGTCTGTCTGTGTTTGTGTCTGTCTGTGTCTGTGTCTGTGTCTGTGTCTGTGTCTGTGTCTGTGTCTGTGTCTGTGTCTGTGTCTGTGTCTGTGTCTGTGTCTGTGTCTGTGTCTGTCTGTGTCTGTGTCTGTGTCTGTGTCTCTGTCTGTGTCTGTGTCTGTGTCTGTGTCTGTGTCTGTGTCTGTGTCTGTGTCTCTGTCTGTGTGTGTCTGTGTCTGTGTCTGTGTCTGTGTCTGTGTCTGTGTCTGTGTCTGTGTGTGCATGTTCAAGCACATGGAGCTTAGAGAACTTGCAATAGTGGGTTCTCTCCTACCAACATATGGGTCGTAGGGATCAAACTCAGATCATCAGATTTGGCTGCAAGTGCCTTTACTTGCTGAGCCATCTTTATGTCTTCCTGATGATGGATTGATTTCCTCCCTCCCTCCCTCCCTCCCTCCCTCCCTCCCTCCCTCCCTCCCTCCCTTCTTTCTTCTTTCTTCTTTCGTTCTCTCTCTCTCTCTCTCTCTCTCTCTCCCTCCCTCCCTCCCTCCCTCCCTCCCTCCCTCCCTTCCTTCCTTCCTTCCTTTCTTTTATTCTTTCATTCTTTCTTTTTCTTTTTCTGAAAGGCTAATTTTTTAGGTATACTTTTTATGCCCTTTGCATTTTTATATATGTGTGTTATTTTACATAATTGAAAAGAAAGTTGTACATGAATAAACAACTGGATCTTTTTTCTTTTAGGACTCTGCACAGGAGAGTGTTATTACTCGAGATATTCATCGTACATTTCCTGCACACGATTACTTCAAAGACACTGGAGGCGATGGTCAAGAATCCCTTTACAAAATCTGCAAGGTAGGCGCTGCTCTCGCCTTTTCTACTGCATTGTCAGAGCTGGTTTTTAGGGACCTGTCATTAGATTGTTATATTTTGTTTCTATCTCCACGTTTTACGTGCACTGTATTATCTGTTTACACATACGCCACTAGATTCTCCACACTAAGCCTAGGGATGGCCTTCCTGCTTCCTGTTCTGAAGGAGGCACAGCACAATCCAGCTTGGCTCACCTGCAAGCAGGAAAAGAACAGAAAGTTCTGTCAGATGAGATAATGCAAGAATTTTCTCCACTTTTTGACGACAGACAAGAATGAGAACTCGTGTAGGCTGCTTGTTGAGTACTGGCAAGTTCCTACATCTTTGTGTGGGTCTCATTTTGAAACCTCTCATCTTCCTCATCATTAGGAGACCTAGAAAAAAGCTGCTTTGTTGTTTGTAGTTAAAGATTCTGTAGGGGAGAAGAGCCAATAACTTAATGATTTCTAAGGTGCAGCACCATGAGTGTAAATGTTCTTCTCACTGCTGTTCCCATAGAGACTGTCAGTGAGCAGTGGTGACACATACCATCATCCGACTATGCAGAGAAAAAAGCCTAGTGTGATGACAGTACCTCCATGATGAAGTTAGCCTTTCTAAGGGGGAGCAGAGAGCCAGCAGCTATTCTCAAGTATTCATAAATCCGCTTCATTTGGTAGTTATTGGGTTGTTTTTGTTTTGTTTTTAACACAGAAATGCATTGCTAACCAAGAATAGTTCATACTTTGGAAGTGGAAATGGCATATCTCTCAGTAAAATGCCTCTTGCATGTTATGGTTTTCCCCTCTTGTTCTTTGCTTTGCTTCCTTTCTCTTGTCTTCTTCCTCTTCCTCTCTCCTTTCCTCTCTTCCATCTATTTTCCTTTCCCTCCCCCTCCTCTGCTTCTCTTTCTCATTTTCCTCCTCTTCTCCCTTCTCTCTTCTCTAGCTCTCTCCCTCTCCTAACTATTTCAGATGTTATCTACAGATCAGAGAGAAGGCTGTGGATATGTTTCAGGGGAAGGGTACCTGCCTACCACAAACAGCGCTCTGGCAATAGTGTTGAACACTGAATTAAAACAATAAAATTAAGTAAGCAAACTAATCTATTTTAATATGTCTTTCTTTTTGAACCATATATATATATATATATATATATATATATATATATGAAGTATATATATATATACATAATTTAAAATACGAAGGTATACTAATCTTTGAAAATCTAATTTTAAAATATCAAAATTTTAACATTTAAAAATCATCTAATTTTAAAATTATCAAAAATAGAGTACATTTATTATATATTTATAGAAAGGTAAAAGAAATATTGACAGTTTTCCCACCATTTTAAAAATTCTATAGGTAAGTTATTTGATTCTGGTTCATATAAAACTGTAGAAACTGTTTTAAAGATTCTAAGTTGACTTAGAAGAATGTGGCTTTCGACATCCAGAGTAGCAGCCTTCCCTGGCATTTAGTATATTCTCAGGCAGGCAGTGGCTTTTCCCTCACTTTTTTCTGCTGATACTACTTTTTTCATGACTATAACACTTGGCTCTATATTTGTTCAGTTCTGGCTTACTAGTTGGATCCCTTGTAGTAAAAATAAATAATTATATTATATTTAAAAGAGAAATTTCTGAAAAATAGATGAACGCAAAGATACAAGTTCACTGAGCACTAGTAAAATCTTGCTATCCTTTGCTTTGTTGTGATAATAATCCAACTCTGATTCTTTATAGAATAGTCATTAATACATTTATATACATATTATATAGTCATTTTAGACACTATGTGCATTGCACCACTTAAATAGACATAGAACCCAACTCCAGGTTCTAAGGATATTATATATTGTATGTTAGATATGCATATACATATATAAGAAAATACTGTAAGCCTAAAATTTGCTAGGAGTCTACTGCATGGACCACTTGGTTTGTGACTGACCTGTTCTTTCTCCTCAACTCACTGTTATTTAGTAGTCCAGTCTTAGCAAGAAACTTTAGTTGCTTGTATAAAATAAAATAATTTTTCATGATTATAGTATATATAGTATGTATAGTACAGTATTTGTATAACTAGTATAGGAGTAAATATTCTTTTCAAGCTACTGTTTCTACTTTCCTTGATTGTTAAAAATGAAGTCATTTACTCTGCGTGTGAGTTTGCAGGAGAGTATGTGTGTATGTGTGAAAGTCAGGGACCACATGAGTTAGATCTCTTTTACCATGTGAATCCCAGGGACCAAGCTCTCCTGCTGAACCTGCTGCTTACCAGGATTTGTTCTTTTGAATCCAATGGCTGTCCTAGTCCTTTCACTTTATAACTCTCACCCTATATCTGTATGATAAACATAAAACACAGAATAAACACTAGTGATTCTTTGTTCTTATTAAGTTACTTTTTGTATAATTTGTAAAGTAATAGAGTCATTTCACTTCTCCTTTAAAATCCTTCTTTTTCTTCTCTTATTTAACTTTTCACCAACTCTAGTTTAGTGTTATAATGAAATAGTGATGGTACAAATCCTTATATTGATTTTGACTTTAAGAGGAAATGATTTACCACTTACACTGATTTATCTTAGACCTGAGCATCAGAGTTAAAGATCTTTTACAAAAACACAGTGTTTACCACATATTAACATTATAGGGCTTTCACATTTGCATGGTGTTTGCATACATATTACCTCGTTTCTTTGTGATAATCCTTCCTCCGTGGGTAAAATATGCTCAGCCTTTAAATTGAGCCAACACTACTAGGAATGTATTATTTATTGTAAACATAGAACCAACTCTAGGCTCAAGGATATCATAGTCTGACCTTGTCATTGAGACATTTTCTGTGGCTCTAGTGCACCACGAACTGGTTTGTATCTTCACAGTAGAGGAGACTGCTGTCAGGTTTTAATGGGCCTGTCAATTCCAGTTTCACCTCTTCCATCTTTTTTCAGAATAGGAAGTAATTGAAATGGTTCAAAGCTTTGTCTGTTGTCATAACTTTCTTTGGAGGGAGTTGTGATGAGAGTTTAATAGTAAAACTTAGAGATTTCTGCAAATAAAAATGTTTCTTTCTTCCTACCCCTGTCTTTTCTATTCAATATCATATTTTCAGAATGTCCTTGAAGAAATACTGACTGTGCCTTTGAACCACATAACTATTTTCTAATTACATTCAATATATAAATATGTTTTAGTTTCTGAGACAACTTGGTATGGTTTAAGCACTGGACATCAGGAGTTGTGGGTCAGGTTTTGATATTCCCATAAAGTAATGACATGTCTCAGACTGGGAAAGAATAGGATAAAAACTTTTGGGGGGGTTAACTCCTCCGTAGAGATGTAGCCTCCCAAAACATTCTTCTACTTCTAATTTGCTGTGATTCTAAAAGCTCTTTAAATTTTATTCTTTTAAATTATGCAGATAAATGTAGAATTTAACAGTTATGCACTATGTCAGTTGCTAGTTCTCAGCATCAAAGGTACACTCTAGGATAAGGGCTTTCCCTGGCTTTTTGTGTGGTGTTTGTTGGTAGCACCACATGAAGTTTATGTAGACTGACTTTTAGATATAGGTCTATTTATAAGACCTAAGATCATCAGCCCATCATAATAATCAGTTAAAACATTACTCACAACAGTATGGATTGAAGTGACTTTGGACATTCAACTTAATTTGTGCATACTGCTTTTTCTAATGTTTTGATTAGCACTAGTGCTTTCTGAAAAAGGGCTACTGCTGGGAATTTAATGAAAGAAATTGAATGTATTACAGAGAGATCAATACTCTTGTTCATGTGGGTTAATAATTTGGTACTATAATGTATTGTGGAAAAACAAAAATAAATATAACCCCTATTATATTAAGTACTTCACATCAAAACACTATTGGGTTTATTTTAAAAGCTAGAGATTTAAGGTATTGGTTTTGCTATTAACAAAACATACAGTTTTTTGAGTAAGATATGATAATATTAGCATTGTTTTCTAGACTTGGAGAAGGTACTTATGGTTGAGAATGAATTACTTTTCACTGAGTTAATTATATTTTCAATAGAACTTTCTAGCTATTTTACTACTTTTAATTAAATTCTCTTCTTTGGGGTGGCTGAGTGAACCTTAATTCAAATGAAAGCATTTTTCAAACAGGTGATAATCTACTTTGTGTAGCTTCATGTCTTAAGGTTTTCATTTATGTGACAAAGTTCCTAGCAGAACAAAGGAAGAGAACATTCATTTTTGTATCAGAGTTTTCAGTCTCTGGTCAGCTGCTTCCATTTCTGTGAGCCTGAGAGGCAGCACACAATGATCAAGTGTACTTAACAGCACAGCAGCTGCCTTATTTCAGACTGGATAGAGAGAAGACAGGTGGTCAGGGCAAGTAGGATGAAGGACATGTTTCTGGTAATCTTCTCCTTTTATAATACTGTACATCCTAAGGTTTATATGAGAAGTGCTGAACATGTAAGCCTGTGGGGATCACTTCATACTCAAACTACAGTACCACATTTGCCCAAGCAACCCCTAGTAGTCTCATTCTTTAACCAACCAGATACAAAGACATGGGACCCCTTTGGTTTGGAGAGAGGTGCTTTTGGATCAAAGTGGGCCAAAAGAATTTAACTCAGAATATGTTGCTTTACTTGGGTTCATAGCTTGTGTCCAAGCCAGATTCAACCACACATCCTCAACAAGTCAATAAAGAGTCAACTAGTAGTGGAAAGCAGATAAAGGAAAAGTATCCTTGTGATTGTACTGGGAAAAAGGGCAAACTAGCAAACCTCCCAAGTCTATCTTGATGGGAAGTGGTCTTGAAGTAAAGTTGAAGTTTAATAGAGAACTAAAGGTATGAAGGTTATGACTATCTAACCAGTCCTGGTTAAGTTGTGGTCCTGCTCTCCACTGACCAGATATCCTTTTGTGGGCTTTAGCTTCATCATATAAAGTGGTCTGACAGGTCGTTAGGACTGTGTGAAGTCTCTTTCCAGGAGATAAGTTCCCCCATCTGGGTGGACCCTTTTCCTTATCCCAGTATGCGATTCCTAAGAAAGTCTCTGTATTGGGGGTGGGAGTGGGCATTAGTTCAGTAGTCTGATCAAGAGACACAATTGTCCCTTGAAAGTATCTGTGTTTCTGCCAGGCGAGTTATGAGTAGTCCCTTGGAGGATCAGGAACCCCTTGGAGAATGAAGCAGCCTTTTAAATTCTGTGCAGGTTATCTGTCTTCCTCTTGAGTTCAGGTGAGTGTCTTTGAATTAGGATATTATTTCTGAGGTGAATCTAAATATTGGCTACAGAGGAGTCCTTTGAACCCCTGGGGCTACCTGCTTTGCCAGCACATCTTTAAAAAGCACTCTATTAAGTGTTTTCAGTAGACCCTGAGGGAGAGCAGTGTATTCTCAAAGTAAATTAACTTTTCTAAGGAAAATGAATTCTTTCAAGTCTTCTTAATGTTGAGCAACACAGTAGAAACTCATGAAGTCTTATGGTTTATAAAGCACTTCTGAAATCTCATTTGACACCTATTGTTATCCATAAGGAAATAGAATTTCCAGAATTTCACAATGATAACCAGAAAAGTTAAATGAATTCTAAAAGTATATAGCCCACTACATAGCCAGGACTAGCATTCGGTTTAAAATTATATAGTATTATTTTGATTATATATGTTTAGTGAAAAATACTTATGAAAAAGTCCCATATGTTAGGAAATATGTCAGGCCCACTTATAAACATATTATGCATGTCATCGAATACTAGGTTAACCTCCTCAGGAAGGCCGTGTATTGACACTTACCATACAGATAGTAAGGACATCAACTATCTAGATGCCCTACCTGACCCCAGAAGCCATGTTCTTTATATCCTGAGAGTTTTCTTAGTGTTGCAAGTGAACCTTCACTTAAACGTCATAAATGAAAGCTGGAAGACTGGAAAATGATATTCAAATGCAAAAAATGCATGTATACAAATTTCTTTTGAAATCTAACAAGGAAAAGGTCAACTTAGTGAAGCTGGCATTGTGGAGAGAGAACGAATGATTTGCAGTGCTCTTGAGAGTGCCCGATAACATTTAAGACTTTCCCCAAGTGCACGGTCCTAGAAGAGCTTTTCTTGAAATAGCTGTCTAGTTTCTGTGCAGCTCATACAGCATCTTTCACCTGAATCGCTTGTTGAGCCATCACGTAGCTACTGGAGGCCTATGCGGGGCTGTGAACGTGCAATAGAGGATTGTATGTGGTCAAGTTTTAGAAGACAATATTGCTGTTTGTTTAGCAAAGTAAGAGTTTTTTTTTCCTAAAAGAGAATGAGATTAAAGAAAGTCCTGCAAAGATGAAGTGCTTCCTGTTCAGATTATTATTTTTCTCTCAATTCAGAACTCTTCCTATGCGAGGCTGAAATGGTGTAAATGTCCTGGACAGCAAATTTAGAGTGAATTCTGTATGGTACAGAATTACAGGGTTTGTATCCTGCTTACTAATTGTACACAGTTGCCAGTATCTTTATAACTGTGCAGCCTCCTCCTTACTTAGACCTCTTCCTGCCTTTTCTCTTAGAAAGAATGAATCTGAATTGCTCTCCTCCTCCTCCCCATCTGTCTGGATCTGAGTAGCCCATCTCTTCTGCAAAAGTTGTCCTACCCACTCTACCCACAGTGACATACAGATTAACCCAAAGCTGGCACTCTTATGTGTTACATGCACATTCAAGCCAGTGAAGTTAGATTGCCTTAGGGATTTTATTGTGATATTTCATATTTCTTTCTTGGTTTTTAAGAAAAAAATAGTTTCTTGAATACAATTAAAGAGGGTAGCTGGATGGGCAGTAACTAGAGTACCGCAGCCTGTCATTTCATATAAAAGACAAGAAGTTGCTCTAGAATGATGCTACTATGCCCATGTATGTCACTGTAGTATTCATGTTGCCCACTGTAGTATTTATATATACCCCAAAACATCATGCCATAAAACTCAAATAGACATGATATAATTCTAGTGTGTGAATGCATCTGCATATGAGTATATACAAGTATATACAAGTGCACATATATGCATGGGTACTTATGTGTGTAGGTGTGTGTACACGTTTGTGCACATGCCCGTGAAGACCTGAGGACACCCTCTGGTGTCATACTCAGGAATGCTATCCATGTCTTTCAAGACAGTCTCTATTGAGATCATCAGTTAGGCTAGACTGGTTTCCAGCAAGCCTCGGGGATCCTCCTTTGTCTGCCTCCCCAGTACTGGGATTACAAGCAGTGCACTGCCATGCCTGAGATTCTTAAATGGATCTAGGGGCTTGAACTCAGGTCCTTGTGCTACAAAGCAAGCCATCTTCCATGTTCCACAGTAAAATTAACCTAAAAGTTTTTCCAGTGAGGCCAGGCAAGGTAGTATCTGCCTGGAATCCTTTTCCTTGGGAGGCTTGGTAGGAGGATTGAGTTAAGTGCCTGTTGTACATAAAAAATTCCATTCCAGACTTTCCAAAGCACTTTCTCAAAACACACAAAGTAAAACAAAGCAAAACATTATTCTTTAGGCTTAAGATTATTGTAGATGATAACTGAAAACAGTGTTTCTCCATTGGGGGTGGTCTTTGTGGCAAAATGTTATCTTGGGCATATTCCATTTCCTTGTTTGGTCACTCTGAGCACTAATCACCTTTTGTCAATAATGTTAACTTTACATACTTGAGCTGTTGAAACAGATTGTGTGTTTCATATCCTGTGAGAAGCCTGTCAGCAAAAAAGGGCTTAATATTTAAGAAAGATATTAGGAAAATGGGGGTTGTTGGAGCATATTGGAAGAGACATTAGGACACACTATAATTCTACCTGCATGGAAGAAAAATCATTTGATGACATATTTTGATTTACTCTGTACTTCTAAGGAGAGGCTATCAAAGGGTGATGTCTGAGGTTTGCCTCTGCCATCACATCCTTCCATCGGCTTTCCTAGCACAGTATGCAGTGGCAGTGGCAGAGCTACTAAAAGGTCCTTAGTGCTCCCGGCCCCTCTTCTGGAAAGCACTTCATATTCCAAAAGTCTTTGCAGGTTAAACTCCTTAAATGCCAGACTCTTGATTTTTGTTTGTTTGTCTGTTTGTAGAGAGTGCCTGAGTGCTGTTCCCCTGTAATATATCCATTACCAAGTCAGAGTCCAAGGTCATAACATAAGTGCAGTGAACAATTTCCAATAATCATGTAACAGCTTATTTTGTGGGGGTGGTTAAAAATGTTAAAGATGTGGGAATCTAGGTTTGTATTTATTTTCTTTTATTTCATTTTATTTTTGCATTTACTGCTTATAAAGGAGTTGGGATAGTTTTAAATTATTGCCAAGTGCTTTTAAAAAACTCTGTTATAAAAAGAAGCCTATGTCTAGGAATTGTGCCAGCTGTGTTAGATAAGAAAGTTGCTTTGTTAGTGAATATTTGTGAATACATCTAGTTTAGTTCAGAGTATTTCATATCAGTGAACCTATTTTTAGAGTTTATGTTCATACTCTTCTTACCAACATATAGGACAAAGTTAACCTTTTTAGGTAACTTTTTATTATGTTTGTTCAATAAAATACTATGGAATTTGTATATACATATACATAGGTTTACTTAGACGTGTATATATACTACTTAGCATTCTCAAACTTACAGGAGAGTTGCATGGTCAGAATTTTGTTTCACTAATTATTTTGAGTGTGATTTATCAGCATGATACCTCTTTGCTCCAGATACCTTTCTTAGAAGCAAGGGCATTGTCCCACATAGTCATTGTCCCAACTCCTAGTTGATCACATAGCACTGAAGCATTGCAGCTATTGAGCACTAGGCAGCACCCATGTTTACTGATGGTCGGCTTAGTGGATGTGCTGTATAGAAAAAAAAAGAGTTTATTTCCTGAGGTTGCCTGTTTCTATTCTTTCTGCTGGCCCTCAGGGCTTCAGTCCTTTTCCCTTACCCAATACCAGATCAGGTTCACCTCTCCCTGCATGTGATAGCTTTCTTCTCTCTCCCAAGTGGGATTGAAGAATCTTCACTTGGGTACTTTAGCCTGCTCACCATTTTGAGCTTTGTGGACTGTATCTTGGATATTCTGTAGGGGTTTTTTTTTTGTTTTGTTTTTTCTTTGTTTTGTTTTTTTTTGTTTTGTTTGCTAATATCCACTTATTAGTGAGTACATACCATGCATGTCCTTTTGGGTCTGAGTTACCTCACTCAGGATGATATTTTCTAGTTCCTTCCATTTGCCTGCAAAACTCAGGATGTCCCTGTTCTTATAGCTGAGTAGTATTCCACTGTGTAAATGAACCACATTTTCTGTATCCATTCTTCTGTCATGGACATGTAGGTTGTTTCCAGCTTCTGGCTATCACAAATAAGGCCACTGAACATAGTGGAACACATGCCCCTGTGGCATGGTGGGGCATCTTTTGGGTATATCCCCAAGAGTGGTATAGCTGGGTCTTCAGGTAGATCTATTTCCAATTTTCTGAGAAACCTCCAGATTGATTTCCAGAGTGGTTGTACCAGTTTGCATTCCCACCAGCAATGGAGGAGTGTTCCTCTTTTTCCATATCCTCTCCAACATGTGTTGTCACCTGAGGTTTTAATCGTAACCATTCTGATTGGTGTTAGGTGGAATCTCAGGGTCGTTTTGATTTGCATTTCTCTGATCACTAAGGACTTTAAACATTTCTTTAGGTGCTTCTCAGCCATTCAAGATTCTTCAGTTGTGAATTCTTGGTTTAGTTCTATACCCCATTTTTTGATTGGGTTGTTTGGGTTTTTTTTTTTTATTATTATTGGTGATTAACTTCTTGAGTTCTTTATATAGCTTGGATATTAGCCCTCTATCGGATGTGGGGTTAGATGACAGGTTTTATTTAATTCTCACCGACTCTCGAATTTTATCAGGTCTAGATCACTATTTTCTTAACTCTCTTGGTGTTACAATTTTTAAAAATTATAGACCAGATGCTTCTTGAGATTGCCCTCAAATTCACCCTCTTCTGATGTACTCGCATGGTATATTTGAGTTATATATCTTTGACAAGAATCATACAGAAGAGATCATTTGTATCTATTTCTTCTTAAGTTCTGTACAGTTTCACTTTTCCCATTTTTGGGTGATCTTCACTTTGACTAGATAAAAAAGCTTTTGTCCATCCGGCTTATCCATTATGAAGTGCTTTTCTTTAATTCTTTATAGTTATTCAGTATTTTGTTGGGATTTTTGGCTATATAAATTCACCATTTTGAATTATAGTTTTGATACATTCACTCATTTATTTATTGTCATAGACATGTACCTAAGGATTATTTCTTTCAAAATAATATTTTTGTTAACTCTTTAATAATTTCATATATGTATTCACTATATTTCATTCATATCTTCTCTCTATTGTTCTCTCTGACTCTTCCAAGACGTGCCTGTATTCCACCCTTCCCAACTTTTGTTCAACTCCCCTCTTTTTAAAACAACCCACCAATTTATTAGGGTCCTTTTGCTAGGTCTAATTGATTGGATCCTTACTGTATTCATTCTGTTATATTTGATGTTCTGTCACTATTGTTGCTCATTTTGGTGCTCAAATTATCTTCAAATTAGCCAGTGAGATATCTTTAAGCAGGCTTCTATATTCCTTTGGCAAATTTTCTAACTTTGTTAGCATGGCCTTCCATTATTGGTCAGAATTATGTTCTATGCTTATTTCTTATTTCTTTGCTTAGCTTAAGCTTATCCAGTTTTCCAGAAGACTCAGTTCCTTTAATCAAAATGGTAAGAAACCAAGATTTGGATATGAAGAGTGATGACTGTTCTTGGGTGTCATTGCTTGAAAGTCCTCTCAATGGATAAAACTAGGGGATATATGTGTGCGCGCTCACACACACACACACACACACACACACTCTCTCTCTCTCTCACACACACACACACACACTCTCTCTCTCTCTCTCTCTCACACACACACACACACACACACACACACATATATATATATATATATGTATATATGTACATGTGTACTTGTAAGTATGCCTTTTAACATATTTTTATTATTTTATTTTTATTTTATTTTTATTTATTTTATTATTGAAAGAACTCATATAGCAAAATTCAGTACAATTCAGTGGGTTTCAGTATAATCTCTGCTATTCAATTTGAAGCAGATTCATCAGTTTAAGAAAAGCCTATCTTCATTAGAAATCACTTCCCATCACCTCTGGCAGACTTTAATGTGTCTGTACTCATTAGCCTCATAGTGTTCTTTGTAGTAGGATGTCTGATTGGGATCTTTGGTGAACTAACCACATCAGTCTTTTATCAGATCTGGGTACTGAGATCTCTCCTTGCTGCTTGGCTGATAGAACTGAGTTTCTTTAGTTCTTGGATCTAGTCATTATGCCATTCTTTATCAAGAGACAGATGAGGCATTTAGATTATCTTCCCTTTACTCAACCCACCAGTGGTAAACTCTGGCATGCCTTCACTCTCTGTTTATGTAGAGTGTCACAATACTGCAGAAGTGGGAGTTTTGGAGCCTTCTCTGCTCTTGTCTGTGCATGTGGGAAGGAAACCTTCGTAACCTTTGTGGATCTCTCTTTCCCAAGACTTTCCTTTAATTAGAGCTTTATGGTTGATATGTACTTTGACTCATTTTACCCATCAGCCCCAATAGTCAAATACTTGAGGAAGAAGACTTCTTACACTGGGTGAGCCTTGTACGTAGAGTAGTGCTGGGAACCAGAAGACAAAATCTGACCCTCTGTGATGGGGGTCTGGGAAAAACTGTGTAGAAGCTCTCACCTGGCTTTGTCCCTGGACAGTTGGTTGTCTCTCCACTTGTAGGTTGTTGGTTTTCAGAGTTATTCAAGGGTTAAGGAACTATACTTTGCAGGCAATTCAAATTTCAGCTGCTCTTCTAAAATAGTTATTTCCCATGCTTCTGTAAGCCTTCACTAACTTTTTAGACTTCTAAAAGTGTTGATTAGACAATTTTCTCCTGCTAGGGAAGAACAAACTTGGAGTCCTTGTTCTACCTTCCAAAACCTGCCATGGCCATGCTTGATTCTAAGCCCAGCTGTGTGTGTTGGAAAGCTACAGACTCACAGCAGTATTGTAGATTCCAATTCTTCCTTCTTTCTGCACAGCAGGCTGCACATGACTGCTTTCCCAGCTCCACATAGTCAGTCCATCAAGAAATCTTAATCACTTACTAGCTGTTTCTCACCAGCTTTACTCATGTTACCCTGGTTTACATTAACATCATCTTTTCCCTGGTCTTCTGCTTGCAGTAGCTTTTTATTTTACTCTCAATGTACTAACAAAAAACAAAAAACGAAACAAAAACAAACAAACAAACAAAACAAAACAAACAAAAAAAAACCAAAAACAAACAAACAAAAAAAAACCTTTCAGGCTGTGAAGTCATATCTGAACATTCTTTCAACCATTCTGGACTGGCCACATGTTCAAACAAGCTCATACCCAGAGCCTTTGTGCTAAACTGACTTTCCCTTTACCAAGAACACCTCCGACCATATTTACACAGCTGACTCTTTAGCCTCCCTCCATTCTCTGCTCAAAGTTACTTTTTCATGGTGGTATGACAAGCCTGTGTAGTATAGCCACTATTAACAATTGAATCCCTTCTGTGTCCCCTTCGTAAGTCAAAGGCTACATCCATAAGTCTCACCAACATGACTCCTTAAACATTAGCTGAATTGAAAAACAACAGTAAACATACCAAAGTGGACAGAGGAAAGCCCATGAGTTCTCAGCCTTACACAAAGAACTACAGGCAACTAAGGGATGTTGAGAGTTGGAGGAGGTAACTACCTCACAGATTGGTTATCTAGTACCAATAACAAGGCCATCCCTGAAAACACAGATACAAGCAATATATACACTGATCAGGTTATATTTAGGAATATGTTTGTATATACATGTATTCTTATAGCAACAATTAATTAGAAAAGAGGCCATGAATTCAAGAGGAAATAGAAAGAAGGGGAAATGGCATAGTTATAATCTCAAAAATAAAAGAAAAACAATGTAAAAAATTAAGTTTCTTTTTGGTCCATTTCTCTTTTATTTTTCACTATTATACATACTACTTTCAAACATTATATAAATTAGTATGACTGTTGTCATCTTTTTGTGCTAAGAAACTAAGCTTCATTAGAGTAGTTAATTTGTCCATTTTGCTCATTGTCTCTACTGGTCTTCCGTATTTTGCCTCAATGCAAAGGAAGCTAAGTAGTTCTGGTAAATGGCAGAGCTAGAACCTGCCATGATTTACATTCAGAGCCAACAATGGAAAGCTTCAAAGTAAACTTTGGAACCGAAGTCTAAGAGTACTGTACTAGCAAATTTCTGTTCTAGGTACCCGAGTGATGGAGGCTACTTTGAGGTTGTCATAACTATATTGTTTTTATTGGAAAACACATGGTGAATTGCTAAGAAAAATTATAATTAAACTTTTATAAAATGATATGTTCATTGTGGACTGATTGTTCTAAGTACTGAGTGAATATGGAAACATAATTAATTGATAGTGATTCTAAAAGCTTAGGGGTAACACTATGAGGGATATTAGGTACTGAAAATTTTTAATTAGAATATTCACGTAGAAACAAATTTCAAGTGTGACACTATAGACTGGGAATAGACTTATGCTAACATTTGTTGTGCATGGGTTTCTCAGTATTTGCCATTTTCCTAAAACTAATGGTTAATGATTATGATCAGTAACAGTTTTGCTTTTATTTAAAAACTCCTCGAATTTACTTTTTGTAGGCTAGTAGCTCAGATAAACTATTTTTTGGTTTTTTAAAATTTTTTATTAGATATTCTCTTCATTTACATTTCAAAGGCTATCCTGAAAGTCCCATATACACCCGCCCCCCCCGCACCCTGCTCCCCAACCCACCCACTTCTGCTTCTTGGCCCTGGCGTTCCCCTGTACTGGGGCATATAAAGTTTGCAAGACTAAGGGGCCTCTCTTTCTAATGATGGCCAACTAGGCCATCTTCTGCTACATATGCAGCTAGAGACACAAGCTCTAGGGGTACTGATTAGTTCATATTGTTGTTCCCCCTTCAGCTCCTTGAATATGTATTTCTACATAAAGATATGTACACACACATACTCATACATATATACACAATAAGTCATTTTTATAGGTTCTGTACTTATATTTCATCTTATGTAGTAAAATTTATTGCAACCTCAAAATCAGCACTAATACAAAATTACATTTTGTTGTTTTTATTGTTTGTTCATTTGTTCCAAGCATTCATAGAGAATTTTGAATTGTTTGATGCTTAGCTCTCACTGTAAACAAGCGTCACAATATATTTATTGCTATAGGTTTTCTTTTCTCTTGGTGATTTGGTGTGTACCATGACTCTCAAGTGCAGCACTAAAGTACTGGCTAATGCTGCTAGCTCCTGAGAAGTTATGATATGCCTGTGATTATATATATATATATATATATATATATATATATATATATATATATATATATATATATATATATATATATATATATACCCCTCATTGATGCATGAGTTTGTTAAATAATAGTCTATAGTATGTGTTAAATCTGTTGCCTTAAGAATTACATTTACAACCTAGTTATGCTAGTGATTGATTGCTGAAAATGTTGCAGCCAAAGGTACATAGGAGCCAGACCCTTTCTAACCTGAAGAAAATAATTCAGAATTGTAGGTCTAGTGTCCTGATAACTTCATAGAACATAGGTATGGTGAAGACAACAAAATGACTCTGTGTGTGTGTGTGTGTGTGTGTGTGTGTGTGTGTGTGTGTGTGTGTGTTTAAACTCCAGTGAAAACTACTTTGTGTCTTTTATATATTTGTATTCTGGAGGTGATACCCAAGTTAAAATACAAACTATTGAATGGTTACTGATGAGTACTTTTTAAATATTTAAATTAAAATTTAAAATTATGAAACATTTCAAACATGTTTAATTTGTATTTATGATTTTAAAAGTAAATAATATTTTTTACTTAAAAATTAGGAGAAATATTGCCAGTATTTTTCATTTACCCCATTTCTCCTTTGGGTTAAGTCTTCTCCTACACAAGTGAACCTGGAACTTTGTGATTATTCTTCTTCTACATTTCCTAGCTGTAGTCATATAAAGAATTAGTTTTTTGAGTACTTTCTGAGTGTGTATCAAATATTAAAAGTTGTGCTTGAGAGTTAAGTTTTATTATCATCTCCTGAATTTGGCTATGCAGGTCAACACAACTTCAGACCTAGAGATCCACAATGCAAATACAGATAACAGCAAAGACCCTATGCTCTGGAATGAGACACTTAAGTGTGAGCTGTGCCTTTCACACTTTCTTTTTTTGTAATTAAAAGCACCCAGGAAAATAGTTTTATTACATATTTATATAAGCCAAGAAAGGAACATTTGAATTTTTAATTTTCAACTGTTTATGCATATCTTTTTGTATTCCCTTATCTCCATAGGATGAAAGTATTTTAATAAAATGGTATGTCATAGGCTTGTTTTCATTGTCAGGCCAAGGGATTTAGGGACTTAACACTTAAGGGACAAAGAGCCAGTCCCTTATTTTTTGTTAGTGATCTTTCTCTCTTAATATAATAAAATGTTGTAACCTTCTAAATAGAAATTTATAGGTAGACAATGGTGGCACACACCTTTAATTCCAGCACTCAGAAGGCAGAGGCAGATGGATCTTTGAGTTTAAGGCCAGTCTGATCTACAGAGCGACTTCCAGAACAGCCAGGAATACACAGAGAAACCCTGTCTCAAGATACAAAACAAAAATTTATGTCTTATAAGCTAAACAAAAAATACTGAGTTTTAAAGTATAATCATAGTAACATATATTTCTAAATAATACAAACAAAATTTTAGGCACAAAATTAGACTACTTTATTATTTTTGGTACTGGCATGAATTGGGTGCCTTTACTATTTACCCATCTACTTAGGAAATTTTCAAGTGTGCAGATCATGTTTTAACAATTTTGCAGAAATACTAAGGAGATGTAGTTATCCTAGGAATGGGAATTTGTGGTAATATGGTAGATAGTGACTTCCCTGTGCTTTTAGAAAGGATGAGTCCCTGCTAAAGCCCCTTTGTCCTTCCTTCCCTCCCTCTCCCCTTTTGTCCCTCCTCCTTCCTCCATATTGGAGAATGGCCCTAGGACCTTGTTTCATGCAAGGCAGACATTCTACCATTAAATGTTGGTTGACATCTGAAAAACTGGACATATGATGTCAAATGATAACAGTGTCTTATACTTCTTTACTAGTTAGGTTTGTACAGAATAGGATGGATATATTGATTTTATTTTATTTTAATACCAAACAAGAAGTTGGACAGCTTTACCCTACTCTTCTTCATCTATTAGTGAAAAGGTTGCCACATTGATCCCATTTTTAAGCCTTTTCTTTGTAATATAGCCTCATTTTTTCTCTCTGAGGTTGTGAGAATCCAGATAAAAGAGTATATCTGACATTATTTATCTATGAGTTACCTTTAAAAATTATAAATATGTTGTATAATATAGTTCAGTTAATGTCTAGTGGAGATTTTAGACTATAGAGGCACAAGGAACATTTTGGAGGGTTGATTGTCAGTGCTCTGTAATGATAGCAATGCACAATGCCCCAGTTCAAACATTCTGAAAATCAAATGTATGTATATGCTTACCTGACTGTATTATACACAGAAAAAGAATTACAAGGGTAGGCAGTAGGCCAGTGCAGAATGCTTGCTGAGGCATGTAGCAGGCCCTGGGGGCCATCCTCAGGACTGGAAAAAAGTACAAAAAATATTTAATAACCAATGCTCTAGGCAGGAAGTCTTCATATTCACAATGAATTGTATTAAGCAGTTGAGTGGAAATCCTCTCAGATAAAGTATGCACATGGGGTTGCTGCTTGCCTAACTCTGGGATTTTTGGCTTTTATAAATATGGCAGTACCTAAACTTTTTTCAATTTCAGGAAGCACTAACCCACAAAGCCTGTTTTCATACTTCCCTTGATGTCATTTCAACTTTGACATATAGCATGATTATCCCTCAAAATCTAAAACATTAGCTATCTGGATTTTCACAGAAAGTCTTTCTAATTTATCTTCCATTTTTAATTAGCATACTGTCTTTGCTGACTCAGACTCCCAAAAACTACTATATGGTCTTCAAGTGTTTAAACTACTAGTTAGAAATTATTAAGGGAAAAACTTTATTTCTTTTCCTCTGAAGACAAACAGGCTCATGTCAAACTAAATGGTACATTTGTTCCTTCTCAAGAGAGTGCTGTATCTCCTGAGTGGACTCTTGTCAGTTTTCACCTGGCATGGTTAAAATGAAGGGAATGGTATGGAATGGCCAAAGAGCCTGCAGTAGTGGCTGCGTGGTGCGTGTTCTCAGCCTGATGTACCTTTGGACATCCTGCAAATGTGCAGAGCGATTTTAAATGTGTCTGCCTTGTCGAGCAATAGACATAACAAGAGCCATTTTTACTCAGCAGCATTTAGAAAATGGGAGAGCATTTAAAGATCATTAAAGGCTTATAGCAGGTATATACAACCTTTTAACACGGCAAAGCAATGCCATCTGTAAGCTCACATTTTATAAACTCACTCATGGAAAAAAAAATCACTAACTGGTTATAGTTTTGTGTTGGGCCATAGTGTTAGTGGCTCTTGGCAACTGTCAACAGGTTGGATACCTTGTTTGGAGGTTTTAGTTGTTAATTGATTTTGTTTATTAGAATGATGAATTCATACTAGAGTTTTGAGAAGCTTTGAGTTTTCTCTATTGTAGTGCCCTGGAACTCTCATATCAGCCTTGTAATCCCCCACCATTTACCCAGGGTTTTCATGGTTCATGTACCTTGGCTAAAGTAATAATTTAGGTATCTGAGTGTCTGCTTATTTCATATCCTGAGGAGGAGCCTGTGATACTGGAACATGTAGGGCTGCTTTGGAAAAGGTATCTTAGAGGAGTTCCGCTGCACGTATATGGACCCAAATGGAAACATCAGTGCAAATGTGACAGAAGGTCAGATATAGGGCAAGCAGGCACCTGATGGCAGCCAACATGTAAGTTAAATTTACGAGTCTTCTTAATATGACTTTTTCATTATCTTTCTCTAGGCCTACTCGGTGTTCGATGAAGACATTGGGTACTGTCAAGGACAGTCTTTTCTTGCTGCTGTACTACTGTTGCATGTAAGTAATTTTTCATGTTCTAAATAGCATAGTGGTACTGAGGGTTATTTTCTACAGGGTTTTGATATTCCTGCTGATTTCCCACTTTAGGAAGCTTATATATAGCATATCTCTTTAAATTATACCTTGGGTGATAAATTACATCTGTTTCCAAGACACAACATCTGCCTGTCTGTCTACCTTCCTTTCTTCCTTCCTTTATTTCTTTTTTATTAAAGTGCTACATTTTTCATTAATTAATTAATTTATTTACTTTACAGCCCAATATTCAGCCTCTGTCTCTTGCCAGTCCCCTCCAGCTCCCCTCCTATTCTCTCCTTCTCTGAGAAGGAGGAGCTCGCCCTGCTATCAACCCAGCCTGGCACATCAAGTCTTTGCAGGACTATATTCATTCTCTCCCACTGAGGCCAGACAAGGCAGCCCTCTTAGGCGAATGGGATCCACAGACAGGAAACAAATTCAAGGACAGCCTCCACTCCAATTATTGGTGGATCCACATGAAGACCAATCCACACCTTTGCTACATATGCTTGTGGGTTTCTAGATCTAGCCCATGCTTGCTCTTTGGTTGGTAGTTCAGTCTCTGGGAGCCCCCAAGGATCCAGGTTAGTTGACTCTGTTGGTGTCTTAGTCAGGGTTTCTATTCCTGCACAGACATCATGACCAAGAAGCAAGTTGGGGAGGAAAGGGTTTATTCAGCTTACTCTTCCACATTGCTGTTCATCATCAAAGGAAGTCAGGACTGGAACTCAAACAGGTCAGGAAGCAGGAGCTGATGCAGAGGGCATGGAGGGATGTTTCTTACTGGCTTGCTTCCCCTGGCTTGCTCAGCCTGCTTCCTTATAGAACCAAGACTACCATCCCAGAGATGGTCCCACCCACAAGGGGCCTTTCCCCCTTGATCACTAATTGAGAAAATGCCTTACAGCTGGATTTCATGGAGGCATTTCCTCAACTGAAGCTCCTTTCTCTGTGATAACTCCAGCTGTGTCAAGTTGACACAAAACTAGCCAGTACAGTTGGTCTTCCTCTTGAGTTCTTCTTTGGGTTCCTTAGTCCTTCCCTCCAATTCTTCCACAAGACTCCTCAAACTCCATCTAAGATTTGGCTGTGGGTCTCTGCATCTGTTTCCTTTGACTGCTTGGTGGAGCCTCTCAGAGGACAACTATTCTGGGTTCCTGTCTGCAAGCATAACAGTATCATTAATAGTGCCAGGGACTGGTTCTTGCCCATGGGATAGTTTTCAATTTGGGCCAGAGATTGTTGGCCAAAGAGTTTTTCAATTAGTTTTGCTATCTAGAAGCAAATAAATTAAATTACTTATTTGGATTTAATTTTAGCTTAGCTATCTTGAATAAAAATATCAGCATAAGCACAAACTTCAGAAATCAGATCATTATGAACTATTATACTATAACAAGGAAACCTACTAGATTTTCTCTGATTTATTTTTATACACTTCTTCCTGTCCGTCACTTTCATTTAGCATCAATTGCCAGGTTCTGGACTTTGAAGTGGGATTACATTTGTAGTTTGTGTCTAGGATGGGGTACAAGCAATTCAAACGAATTTTTATTCTCCTTTCTGTGTCTTCATTGATCTTTCTGACAAGAGAAACAATAAATGCTCACTGGAGAACTTAGTGTGCTCATCACAGTGAGACCCTGGGCAAGATAGTCCACAGGAGACTTGCCCAGCCCAGTTCTGACAGAACTGTTAGAAAAACTTTCTGGAACAGGAAGCTATTTTGGCAAGAAATAAATTAAAGAATAATTAAAGTTAAATAATTATAGATAAAATGAATGAAATCAAGTGTATGAAAACAAATTGGTACTCTATTTAGAGAGAAACCACAAGAAATCAGACTTGTTCACGTGTGGGGTAAAAATGATATGATAGGGATGGGTCATATGATAAGGACTTCATATTCATTTCATTAAAGTGACTTCCTTCCAACACAAATGAGAAGCCACTGGGCAAGGGTAGACATTCGTATTTTTGTGTTTGTTTTTGCTTAGAGGGCAAAGCTGAAGAGAACAAACAGCTGTGGAGAGACTAGCTAGATTCTGACATATGCTGGGACTGGGAAAGGGGAGAAAGTAAGAAACATTTCAAAGGAAAGTGAGCAGCTTCTGGGCTAGTGAAGGGAAGTAGAAGGTGACACGCCCAGTTCTCCAGCTTGGTACTTGGTGGCTATGATGCTTTTAGTTAAAAGAATTATATTCATTTAGCGTTTATGGAAAAAGTTAGGATTAATGATTAATTTTGTTTTAAAATCTTTGAATTGGTGGGGGAAGTTCTCAGACTGTTAGAGCTATCCAGCAGCCCACTGACACTAGGGGCTGACACTTGGGGAGACATCAAAGCTGACATGATGAGAGGGAATCTATAATCTCAGAAGAGTAAACAAGGCTAATAAAATGAGGATGGAATCTGAGAACATTAAACACTGAAATGTCTGAGGAAGAAGAGGAGTCTTCCATAAAGAAGGAAACAATGCATAGTGTTGGGTGCAGCAGAAAGGCCCAACTAGGTGAACCTCAGGCACTGCTGAGTCTGGCACTCTGAAATGAGCATTTGTAGTAGACTCACAGTATTTTTTAAAATTTTATTTTATTAGATATTTTCCTTATTTACATTTCAAATACTATCCCAAAAGTTCCATATACCCTCCCCCCTGCCCTGCTCCCCTACCCAACCACTTCCTCTTCTTGGCCCTGGCGTTCCCCTGTACTGGGGCATATAAAGTTTGCAAGACCAAGGGGCCTCTCTTCCCAATAATGGCCGACTAGGCCATCTTCTGCTACATATGCAGCTAGAGACATGAGCTCTGGGGGTACTGGTTAGTTCATATTGTTGTTCCACCTATAGGGTTGCAGACCCCTTCAGCTCCTTGGGTACCTTTTCTAGCTCCTCCATTGGGGGCCCTGTGTTCCATCCAATAGCTGACTGTGAATACTTCTGTATTTGCCAGGCACTGGCATAGCCTCATACGAGACAGCTATATCAGGGTCCCTTCAGCAAAATCTTGCTGGCATATGCAATAGTGTCTGAGTTTGGTGGCTGATTGTGGGATGGATCCCTGGGTAGGGTAGTCTTTGGATAGTCCATCCTTTTGTCTTAGCTCCAAACTTTGTCTCTGTAACTTTTTTCATGGGTATTTTGTTCCCTATTCTAAGGAGGAATGAAGTATCCACATGTTGGTCTTCCTTCTTGATTTTCTTGTGTTTTGCAAATTGTATCTTGGATATTCTACGTTTTTGGGCTAATATCCACTTACCAGTGAGTGCATATCTAGTGACTTCTTTTGTGATTGGGTTACCTCACTAAGGATGATATCTCCAGATACATCCATTTGCCCAAGAATTACATGAATTCATTGTTTTTAATAGCTGAGTAGTACTCCATTGTGTAAATGTACCACATTATCTGTATCCATTCCTCTGTTGAGGGACATCTGGGTTCTTTCCAGCTTCTGGCTGGAAAATAAGGCTGCTAAGAACTTAGTGGAGCATGTGTCCTTATTACCAGTTGGAACATCTGGATATATGCCCAGGAGAGGTATTGTGGGATCTTCTGGTAGTACTATGTCCAATTTTCTGAGGAACTGCCAGACTGACTTCCAGAGTGGTTGTACAAGCTTGCAATCTCACCAGCAATGGAGAAGTGTTCCTCTTTCTCCACATCCTCGCTAGCATCTGCTGTCACCTGAATTTTTGATCTTAGCCATTCTGATTGGTGTGTGGTAGAATCTCAAGTTTGTTTTGATTTGCATTTCCCTGATGATTAAGGATGTTGAACATTTTTTCAGGTGCTTCTCAGCCATTCGGTATTCCTCAGTTGAGAATTCTTTGTTTAGTTCTGTACCCCATTTTTAATGGGGTTATTTGAATTTCTGGAGTCCAGCTTCTTGAGCTCTTTGTATATATTGGATATTAGTCCCCTATCATATTTAGGATTGGTAAAAATTGGTGGACTTTTTGTCTTATTGATAGTGTCTTTTGCCTTACAGAAGCTTTGCAATTTTATGAGGTGCCTTTTTTCAATTCTTGATCTTGCAGCACAAGCCATTGCTGTTCTGTTTAGGAATTTTTCCCCTGTACCCATATCTTTGAGGCTTTTCCCCACTTTCTCCTCTATAAATTTCCATGTCTCTGGTTTTATGTGGAGGTCTTTGATCCACTTAGACTTAGCTTTGTACAATGAGGTAAGAATGGATCAATTCCCATTATTCTACATGATAACCGCCAGCTGTGCCAGCACCATTTGTTGAAAATGCTGGTAGACTCACAGTCTTAATGCTGATTACCTCATTCTAGTAAGAGTGATGTCCATAGCACTGTTGTCATGACTCACCTCAAGGCACTTTAGTTTTGTGCAGCATCAGCTACTTTGGTATTTCTTTTGGTATATTTTTTGGTCTTGCTTTCTTTTTCTTTTTGACATCTTCACATCTTATCTTCTTGTGATGGCCTGTGATATCAAACACTTTATTATCATAATTTTCTAACACAGAATGCAAGTAGTATCTAAAATAGTTAGGTCCCACAGGAGAATGGACATTTAGAGTGAATGGAAGAAGTTGGGATTAATGATTAATTTTGTTTTAAAATCTTTGAATGGGGAATTTCTAGGGCAATTAGAGCTGTCCGGCAGCCCACTGAATGGCATGTGTTCTTCACAGAGAGAGCCACTTCTGAAGTTTTGTCCTCACTGAAGTGAAAAGCTGAGATGCAAGTCAAGTGTTTTACTGCTTTGTTTTTCACAGAATGAAATAAGCCATTGTTACCTCAGTCCATCATGTGTCACTTGTCCTAGGGAGGTGTGAACAAGGTATCTACTTACCTTTGACAGGCAGCAGTGACAGATCCAAGTTTAGCTGTGGTGTGGGGGTGGGGTTACTGATGGGAGCATGGAGGGCTCAGAGGCAGCTGCATCACCAAAATGTCCACTGCAGCCTAAGCAGCAACACATAGAAGCTGAACTCCTAGAGCTCCTGGCACGGTTTGCAGCTGGCTGGAGAGAGTTCTGTATGACGGTTCTTATTGTTTAATACCCCAGGGGAAGGTACTGGTGACCATTGTAAGGAACATTTAGGAATTTCTTGAGACTTCTAAGTTTATTTCATTCCTGAGTCTTGTAAAACTTCTAAGTTTTGTTTATTTCTTGGGTCTTACAAAGTCTCCCTCTAAGGTGGACTACTGGAAGGAAAAGAAGTCCCAACATAACATAGCCCTTTCATAAACACATGATGCTACATTGATTAAAGCTCCATAAGAACAGAGCTCCAAGAAGTCCCCCATTTGTTTGAGGTTCTGGGAGACTTGGCTTATTTCAGGTTTGTAATTATTTGGAAATATATCCTGTTCTTGCCTCCTAAGGAGAGCAAGAATGAGGCAAATAACTAGAAAAGTTACTCAGAACTTTTTTGTGCTTCCTGTTTACAGTAATGAAGGCCATATAGTAAGTCAGCCTTTATGAGGTTGATCACTAATATCTCCTAAAATGTGTTCCAAGACACATATCGTTAATGTCTCTTGTACTCTAAATTAATTGAATTATGTAGTTGTTGCTATGTATTTTAGAAATAGCATGAAAAACAGAAATGCTGTCAGGGTCCTTAAGAAAAGATTAACTGATATTCAGCATCATACTAATAAAATATATATCCTAATTTGTAATTTATATTATCTTGTGAAATTAATCAATATATGTTGTTCACCTTTCAACCTGTCAGCTACTTTGAATACAGAAAGGTTTTTTCCTGTATTATTTTTCTCTGTTGTCTAAGCCAATAGAAGACAATAGGCTATTCTAAAGTATTGATCAGCTACACCGCCTCAGGGTCCAGGGAGGTGTTATTAGGGTCCTGCTGACTAATACTTTATCAGTTACATAAGCTGCTGCTGCTGCTTTTTTCTGCAGTCATCCTTGCACCTGCATATTAATCATTGTCTGCTGCTTTGTGGATTGCTGCCCTTCCCTCACCCACAGTCCTTTACCCCAGAGAGATGAGAAAATGAAAAGTATATTCAAATGTAAAGTTCTGAATTTTCAAGAGTATAATATCTAAGTAGTCTTTTAAAATTAGATTCTTCTGTGCTTAGAAAACTGTCAGGGGCTTTGGCAATAGCTTGTGACATTGAGTAGGTTAAGCAGTGCAAGAATTCTCAAACAGACGCTGTTAATCCATTTAGTGAGCTATAAGAACTATATTATCTGTGGTTAGAGGGTAATGTAGCATGGTAGTATATAACCACAACAACTTTAAACTATTTTAGACATTAAATTGCAATAATCTTTATAATATTAGAGAAATACTAAAGAAAGGAACGTGTAAGATTACATTTTGTATGATTCAGTTCTGTATAACATCCAAAAATAATCAATTACTTTTCCTTTTAGAATATTATTTAGATGGAAAAAACTATATAGTACAACAGCGTAATGGTTCCTGTTAAAGGAGGATAGTGAATTTTCTAGAAAGATGTTTTGGGAGGGGTTCATGACTGAAAAGGTTTACACAGGGATCTTTTTGTTTATTTATTTACATCCCAAGTGCTACTCCCCTTCCAGCCTCCCCCCCCCCCCACCATTGAGACCCTTTCCCCATCTTTCTTCCCTTTCTCCTTTTAGAAGGTGAGGTCCTCCCCTAGTTATCTCCCAACCCTGACACATCAAGTCTCTGCCCGATTACACACATCCTCTCCTACTGAGGCCAGACAAGACAGCCCTGTTGGAGAATTGATACCACAGTCAGGCTACAGCTTTAGGAAGAGGCTCTGTTCCACTTATTGGGAGACCCACATGGAGACTGAGCTGAATATCTGTTGCAAATGGGCTGGGGGTTCCTCATTCCAGTCCATGTGTTATACAGGGATCTTCAATGCTAAAACAATATTCTCATTTTTAGACTAGCTGGTGGTTGCATGAAGCCCTGAGTCCATTTTTTTATTTTTATTTTTTTGTTTTATGATCAGTTATTTATTAGAGAATACACATCTGACCTTTTTGTATTTTGTATATTGTATTTCAGAATAACATTGATTAAAAAGTTATTAGTCCTGTAATGGAATTTCCTTCAAAGACAGGATTAAGATATGACTTTCTCAGTGGCAATAAAAAGTGACAAGCAGACTGGGCTGGAGAGAGTGCTCAGTGGTGAAGAGTGTTCCCTGCTGTTCTAGAGGCCCTGAGTTATGTATCTAGCATCCAAGTCAGGCAGTTCACAATCATTAACTCTAGCTCCAGAGAACTCTTATGGCCTCTGTGGGCACCCACCCATGCATGTGGCATACACACATGTACATAATACACACATATAAAATAATAATAATAATAATAAGTTTTTAAAAAAAAGAAATGAGAGCTGGGCGTGGTGGCGCACGCCTTTAATCTCAGCACTCAGGAGGCAGAGGCAGGCGGATTTCTGAGTTTGAGGCCAGCCTGGTCTACAGAGTGAGTTCCAGGACAGCCAGAGCTATACAGAGAAACCCCTTTCTCGAAAAACCAAAGAAAGAAAAAAAAAAAGAAAAAAAGAAAAAAAGAAATGAGAAACTGAGCTACTTACTGTTTGTCTTGGAAATCAAGATTCCACAGAATCAAGATAGCAGCATCCAAATAAATGTTTATAATGAAAGCTATTTGTAGCATATTCTTCAGGACTTTCTCTGCCATGTGTGATAGGCCTTGGCTCAGGAGCTACTTATTGGCATAAAACTGGGAACTCTGTGGCAGAGATTTTAATGAGCTTGAAATCAGGCCTTATATTTTATGATCCTAAATCTATGTTTGTAGCTATGCTTTTCTGCCCTTTCAAAACAGAACCCCTTCAAACAATAGTTAACAGAGCAGCTATAAATTTGAATCATCCTTTAAATTCTTTTAGGTTAATGTGACCTTGGGCAGGATTCCTAAGCTGGGGTTCAGTTTCTTCATGTTAATATGGAAATAATATCATTACCCTTGAAGGCTCCTTGAGGACTGAGGACCTTGTTATGAGTATAAAGAGTATGACTTACTTTGTGCATATCACAAAAGAACAGTAGTGACTTGAAACCCAGACTCTCCTTAATTGACTTAAAGTTATGGTTAATTAGTTAATGCCTCTGAACTTCACTAGTGTTGCATCTCAAATGTAAAAATTAGACCTACTCTAAGGTTTTTGTGGGAATCAAGTGGATTCATGGTATGTCTAATAATGGTAGCTGCTATTATTTCTAAAATTAACCATTATATACACAACCACTTTTCTTTTGGCCCCCGATCCTGCTCATTTAAATTGGTAACATATAGGAAGCCACTGAGCAGTCATTTGATTTAAATGTTTTCTAGCATCTATTTGATTTAAAGGAGAAAGTAAACAAATAGCTGGCAGCTATCATTTTATTTGCTTTTCAGTGGAAAACAAAGACTCATGAGCTATGACTCTCCAAATAATCAGCATCTATCTTTGTTGAAAAAAAATCAGGGGGGGCTGGAGAGATGGATTCGTGGTTCAGAGCACTGACTGCTCTTCCAGAGGTCCTCAGTTCAATTCCCAGCAACCACATGCTGGCTCACAACCGTTTAGAATGGGATCTGATACCCTCTTCTGGTGTGTCTGAAGACAGCTACAGTGTACTCATATAAATAAAAATAAATAAATCTTTAAAAAAAGCCAGGAACTCTGGAATACTTACTGACTTCAGAGAAAGTGGTAGATCAAAAGATGCAAAGCATAATGAGGTGGAATAAAGACAGTTTTATAGTACATGCAGAGATCATTTTCATCAAAATTCAGGTTTTATCAAAAATATATTATGTGCAATACATGGTTCTTAAAGGCTTCCTTTGTAAAAGAGAGTTTGCTGTGGAGAAATACAGTGAGACTTAGAGGTGGTCTCTATCCATTAATGGCTTCTGTCCATTGATGGTTCTTATCAATACAGATGACAAATCCTTGCCAACACTTGTTACCTAACAGTGATTGCATCATCTGATTACATTACACCATTTTCAGAGCTTATGCTAGGCAGGTGTTTCATTTTGTATTTTAGATAACTGTGGATGACACTGTCATATCTTAAATTACAAAATTTTAGTGTTTATCTTCTCTTTTTCCCAGTCTAATAACTGATTTTTGGGAGAAACTTCGTACACAGTAAAATGAGAATTTGGTATTAAAGATCTACCATGTTCCCGCACCTTAAATTTTTATTTAAAAATACATTGTTTAATTTTTTTAGACTAATTGCATATCAGTGATAAATTGAATTGTATTGTTCAGTGAAACATTAATCATTATAATAGCCTAACTAGTCATTTTAGTGGTTTTGTTTTAAGTAAGTATCTGTTGGGGAAACCATAGGAGAGATTCAAAAATACAGGCATATCCAGTATTCAATCTTAATTGGTTTAAAATATAAAACTACTGAAGTTCAGAGGCATTAACTGACTTAGCTGATGAAAATACAGATATTTCAAAAGTTTCTTGGATCAAGTACTAATATTGTTCCATTTAGCTGTCTTTCTTTCTTGCTTTTCTGAGGTAGTGTCACAGTAGCCCATGCTCACCACAAGCTCTGTCTCTGAGGACTACCTTGGCCTCCTATCTTTTTGCCTCTCCTAAGTGCTAAGACTACAGACATAAAATCATTTTAGGTATCCGAGTAATGACTATGGGCTAGAATTGTCAGTTAGTTGTCATAGTATTTTTTTCTTTTTTGCATCAAAGCCAAACTTGTTCATGTGTATTAATTGGATGTGCTATGTTCTTTATATGAAGAAGAGAGACATTGAGGAAGGAGCTATATGTGTCATTTATGTAGCATGTCTAAAGGTAAACAGAAATCTGTCTGCCTGCTGTGGCTCTGTGGTTATTTTGAATGATTTATTATGATCTGGCCCATTCTGGATCAGACCTCTACATGTACTCTAGCTGTCTCAATGCTTTTCACACACCCAGCCTCTTAATTCATGTGAGTTTGCTGTGCACTCATTGGTCATCAAGATCAATTCATCTCAAT